>NC_053389.1:838893405-839193405 GCF_905171765.1 Bufo bufo | reverse complement strand
TATAATTAAAGGGACATATGGAATATATAAATATATATAAAGTATATATGCACAGGATGGTGCACACACGGAGGTGTGTATATGGACACACGCTATATGCATGTATGCACATACACGCGTGTGTGTGTATATATAGATCTAGTCGTCGGTGGCATTGTACGAGCCAGCAGCAGAGCCCAATGGGCAAAGTACAATGGCGCAGACACCTACATATCAGTATACGTGTGTACATATACATGACATGAAGGCACAGGAGATGCCTTATTGCCTTTCTAGGTCCTGGCGCTGAATTGGTTAACTACTGGCACTTTTTTTTTCCTTTTTTTTTTTTTTTTCATTTCTTCTGTTTTTGGGATCTTGGACTGAAATAAAATGACAAATTTTGGTGACAATATGGTTGATCTTTCTTTAGGGGTAGACAAAGGAAACGATCCCAGAAACATCTGAGCGTTTGGGTCTCAGGTTAAAAAGTAAGAACCGTGACCTGTGCTCATTGAGAACATGCTATGGAGGACGCGGTCAGTTCGTCCATAAATGTCCCGTCCAGCAGCCAGTCACTGTAAGGTCACCACGTACGGTCAGCGAGGTAACTTACAGCCGACGAGCTCATGCATTATGGGGTTTCTTGGAACAGTTGGGGCAGATTAAGATTCCCTCACCTTCCCTTCATTATTCCTGACATATGTTCTCATATCAGAACATAAATAAATGTGCCAAGATACTGACACATGTCCCCGTCCACCATCTCCAGTAAGTGCTGATTATGGCGGCCCATTAATAACAGGTGCCCGGAATCCAGCACGCCACCCCATGTGAGAAGGTTTCAGCATGGTGGATGCCACTCATCCCACAATTCTTAACATTCCTGCCTTGACTGAAGGATAGGTCTAGGTTTGGTATCTGCCAGGAGAAGGCTTCCTCCCGGGATGTACATGCAGAGTGTGCTGAACTTGGAAAACATCTGATACCCTATATGGGTCCTCACATGGAAGTCAGAAAATAAGCCCTAGTATTGAACTAAGTTCCCTTATTACACAAGGATGTTAGCCACTAAGTCCTGAAGATCGGTCATCGATATTACGCCACTACACAACCCCTTTAATCTTAATGGTGACTGTTTGAGAGTTGTCCTTTCTGGTCCTCTGCTTTGTCATGTAACCGACCTTCTGACACAGCATCTTATCTGTGGACAGGAAATCATTTTCTCTATTCTTTCCTATGAAATTCACAATCAGAATGTTGGTCACATGACACTGCGGAGGACCTGAAAGAAGAGGATACATCCTGCCAACATGAAGAAGAACCAATGTCATGTACCTTTCTAATGCACCAGAGAACACAGGTTTTTGCAGGGGGTGCGTCTTTCATTTATCCAAGAACACATGACTGAAAGCAATCATAGTGTTGAGCTAAGCTCTCTGATGACATAAGGATGTATATAATCAGGGCCTGGTGTTTAGTTCCCAGATGTCATAAAGATATAAGTATAATTTACCAATTTTGAGCTATTCCTGATGACACAGAGATGCTGGGTATCAGTTCCTTGTGTTCAGCTAAGTCTCTGTTGACAGAAGGATGCATTATATAAGGCAGGGTATCAGGTACTGGTGCTGAGGACACAAGAACGTAGGGGATCAGTTCCTTGTGTTGAGCTAAGTTCCCTGATGACATGGGGATGTAGGGTATCAGTTCCTCGTGTTGAACTAGGTTCCCTGATGACATGGGGATGTAGGAGATCAGGCCCTGTTTTTGAGCCAAGTTCCCTGATGACATGGGGATGTAGGGGATCAGTTCCTCGTGTTGAGCTAAGTTCCCTGATGACATGTTGATCAGGCCCTGGTGTTAAGCTAAGTTCCCTGATGACATGGGGATGTAGGGGATCAGGCCCTGGTGTTAAGCTAAGTTCCCTGATGACATGGGGATGTAGGGGATCAGGCCCTGATGTTAAGCCAAGTTCCCTGATGACATGGGGATGTAGGGGATCAGGCCCTGGTGTTAAGCCAAGTTCCCTGATGACATGGGGATGTAGGAGATCAGGCCCTGGTGTTGAGCCAAGTTCCCTAATGACATGGGGATGTAGGGGATCAGGCGGCCCTGGTGTTAAGCTAAGTTCCCTGATGACATGGGGATGTAGGAGATCAGGCCCTGGTGTTGAGCCAAGTTCCCTAATGACATGGGGATGTAGGGGATCAGGCCCTGGTGTTAAGCTAAGTTCCCTGATGACATGGGGATGTTGGGGATCAGGCCCTGGTGTTAAGCTAAGTTCCCTGATGACATGGGGGTGTAGGGTATCAGTTCCTCGTGTTGAGCTAAGTTCTCTGATGACATGGGGATGTAGGGGATCAGGCCCTGGTGTTAAGCTAAGTTCCCTGATGACATGGGGATGTAGGGGATCAGGCCCTGGTGTTAAGCTAAGTTCCCTGATGACATGGGGATGTAGGAGATCAGGCCCTGGTGTTGAGCCAAGTTCCCTGATGACATGGGGATGTAGAGGATCAGGCCCTGGTGTTAAGCTAAGTTCCCTGATGACATGGGGATGTAGGGGATCAGGCCCTGGTGTTAAGCTAAGTTCCCTGATGACATGGGTATGTAGGGGATCAGGCCCTGGTGTTGAGCCAAGTTCCCTGATGACATGGGGATGTAGGGGATCAGGCCCTGGTGTTAAGCTAAGTTCCCTGATGACATGGGGATGTAGGGGATCAGGCCCTGGTGTTAAGCTAAGTTCACTGATGACATGAGGATGTAGGGTATCAGTTCCTCGTGTTGAGCTAAGTTCCCTGATGACATGGGGATGTAGGGTATCAGTTCCTCGTGTTGAGCTAAGTTCCCTGATGACATGGGGATGTAGGGTATCAGTTCCTCGTGTTGAGCTAGGTTCCCTGATGACATGGGGATGTAGGAGATCAGGCCCTGTTTTTGAGCCAAGTTCCCTGATGACATGGGGATGTAGGGGATCAGTTCCTCATGTTGAGCTAAGTTCCCTGATGACATGTTGATCAGGCCCTGGTGTTAAGCTAAGTTCCCTGATGACATGGGGATGTAGGGGATCAGGCCCTGGTGTTAAGCTAAGTTCCCTGATGACATGGGGATGTAGGGGATCAGGCCCTGATGTTAAGCCAAGTTCCCTGATGACATGGGGATGTAGGGGATCAGGCCCTGGTGTTAAGCCAAGTTCCCTGATGACATGGGGATGTAGGAGATCAGGCCCTGGTGTTGAGCCAAGTTCCCTAATGACATGGGGATGTAGGGGATCAGGCCCTGGTGTTAAGCTAAGTTCCCTGATGACATGGGGATGTTGGGGATCAGGCCCTGGTGTTAAGCTAAGTTCCCTGATGACATGGGGGTGTAGGGTATCAGTTCCTCGTGTTGAGCTAAGTTCTCTGATGACATGGGGATGTAGGGGATCAGGCCCTGGTGTTAAGCTAAGTTCCCTGATGACATGGGGATGTAGGGGATCAGGCCCTGATGTTAAGCCAAGTTCCCTGATGACATGGGGATGTAGGGGATCAGGCCCTGGTGTTAAGCCAAGTTCCCTGATGACATGGGGATGTAGGAGATCAGGCCCTGGTGTTGAGCCAAGTTCCCTAATGACATGGGGATGTAGGGGATCAGGCCCTGGTGTTAAGCTAAGTTCCCTGATGACATGGGGATGTAGGAGATCAGGCCCTGGTGTTGAGCCAAGTTCCCTAATGACATGGGGATGTAGGGGATCAGGCCCTGGTGTTAAGCTAAGTTCCCTGATGACATGGGGATGTTGGGGATCAGGCCCTGGTGTTAAGCTAAGTTCCCTGATGACATGGGGGTGTAGGGTATCAGTTCCTCGTGTTGAGCTAAGTTCTCTGATGACATGGGGATGTAGGGGATCAGGCCCTGGTGTTAAGCTAAGTTCCCTGATGACATGGGGATGTAGGGGATCAGGCCCTGGTGTTAAGCTAAGTTCCCTGATGACATGGGGATGTAGGAGATCAGGCCCTGGTGTTGAGCCAAGTTCCCTGATGACATGGGGATGTAGAGGATCAGGCCCTGGTGTTAAGCTAAGTTCCCTGATGACATGGGGATGTAGGGGATCAGGCCCTGGTGTTAAGCTAAGTTCCCTGATGACATGGGTATGTAGGGGATCAGGCCCTGGTGTTGAGCCAAGTTCCCTGATGACATGGGGATGTAGGGGATCAGGCCCTGGTGTTAAGCTAAGTTCCCTGATGACATGGGGATGTAGGGGATCAGGCCCTGGTGTTAAGCTAAGTTCCCTGATGACATGGGGATGTAGGGTATCAGTTCCTCGTGTTGAGCTAAGTTCCCTGATGACATGGGGATGTAGGGTATCAGTTCCTCGTGTTGAGCTAAGTTCCCTGATGACATGGGGATGTAGGGTATCAGTTCCTCGTGTTGAGCTAGGTTCCCTGATGACATGGGGATGTAGGAGATCAGGCCCTGTTTTTGAGCCAAGTTCCCTGATGACATGGGGATGTAGGGGATCAGTTCCTCATGTTGAGCTAAGTTCCCTGATGACATGTTGATCAGGCCCTGGTGTTAAGCTAAGTTCCCTGATGACATGGGGATGTAGGGGATCAGGCCCTGGTGTTAAGCTAAGTTCCCTGATGACATGGGGATGTAGGGGATCAGGCCCTGGTGTTAAGCTAAGTTCCCTGATGACATGGGGATGTAGGGGATCAGGCCCTGGTGTTAAGCCAAGTTCCCTGATGACATGGGGATGTAGGAGATCAGGCCCTGGTGTTGAGCCAAGTTCCCTAATGACATGGGGATGTAGGGGATCAGGCCCTGGTGTTAAGCTAAGTTCCCTGATGACATGGGGATGTTGGGGATCAGGCCCTGGTGTTAAGCTAAGTTCCCTGATGACATGGGGGTGTAGGGTATCAGTTCCTCGTGTTGAGCTAAGTTCTCTGATGACATGGGGATGTAGGGGATCAGGCCCTGGTGTTAAGCTAAGTTCCCTGATGACATGGGGATGTAGGGGATCAGGCCCTGGTGTTAAGCTAAGTTCCCTGATGACATGGGGATGTAGGAGATCAGGCCCTGGTGTTGAGCCAAGTTCCCTGATGACATGGGGATGTAGGGGATCAGGCCCTGGTGTTAAGCTAAGTTCCCTGATGACATGAAGATGTAGGGGATCAGGCCCTGGTGTTAAGCTAAGTTCCCAGATGACATGGGGATGTAGGGGATCAGGCCCTGTTGTTAAGCTAAGTTCCCTGATGACATGGGGATGTAGGGGATCAGGCCCTGGTGTTAAGCTAAGTTCCCTGATGACATGGGTATGTAGGGGATCAGGCCCTGGTGTTGAGCCAAGTTCCCTGATGACATGGGGATGTAGGGGATCAGGCCCTGGTGTTAAGCTAAGTTCCCTGATGACATGGGGATGTAGGGGATCAGGCCCTGGTGTTAAGCTAAGTTCACTGATGACATGAGGATGTAGGGTATCAGTTCCTCGTGTTGAGCTAAGTTCCCTGATGACATGGGGATGTAGGGTATCAGTTCCTCGTGTTAAGCTAAGTTCCCTGATGACATGGGGATGTAGGGTATCAGTTCCTCGTGTTGAGCTAAGTTCCCTGATGACATGGGGATGTAGGATATCAGTTCCTCGTGTTGAGCTAAGTTCCCTGATGACATGGGGATGTAGGGTATCAGTTCCTTGTGTTGAGCTAAGTTCCCTGATGACATGGGGATGTAGGGTATCAGTTCCTCGTGTTAAGCTAAGTTCCCTGATAACATGGGGATGTAGGGTATCAGTTCCTCGTGTTGAGCTAAGTTCTCTGATATGGGGATGTAGGAGATCTGGCCCTGGTGTTAAGCTAAGTTCCCTGATTACATGGGGATGTAGGGGATCAGGCCCTGGTGTTAAGCTAAGTTCCCTGATGACATGGGGATGTAGGAGATCAGGCCCTGGTGTTGAGCCAAGTTCCCTAATGACATGGGGATGTAGGGGATCAGGCCCTGGTGTTAAGCTAAGTTCCCTGATGACATGGGGATGTTGGGGATCAGGCCCTGGTGTTAAGCTAAGTTCCCTGATGACATGGGGGTGTAGGGTATCAGTTCCTCGTGTTGAGCTAAGTTCTCTGATGACATGGGGATGTAGGGGATCAGGCCCTGGTGTTAAGCTAAGTTCCCTGATGACATGGGGATGTAGGGGATCAGGCCCTGGTGTTAAGCTAAGTTCCCTGATGACATGGGGATGTAGGAGATCAGGCCCTGGTGTTGAGCCAAGTTCCCTGATGACATGGGGATGTAGAGGATCAGGCCCTGGTGTTAAGCTAAGTTCCCTGATGACATGGGGATGTAGGGGATCAGGCCCTGGTGTTAAGCTAAGTTCCCTGATGACATGGGGATGTAGGGGATCAGGCCCTGGTGTTGAGCCAAGTTCCCTGATGACATGGGGATGTAGGGGATCAGGCCCTGGTGTTAAGCTAAGTTCCCTGATGACATGGGGATGTAGGGGATCAGGCCCTGGTGTTAAGCTAAGTTCCCTGATGACATGAGGATGTAGGGTATCAGTTCCTCGTGTTGAGCTAAGTTCCCTGATGACATGGGGATGTAGGGTATCAGTTCCTCGTGTTGAGCTAAGTTCCCTGATGACATGGGGATGTAGGGTATCAGTTCCTCGTGTTGAGCTAGGTTCCCTGATGACATGGGGATGTAGGAGATCAGGCCCTGTTTTTGAGCCAAGTTCCCTGATGACATGGGGATGTAGGGGATCAGTTCCTCATGTTGAGCTAAGTTCCCTGATGACATGTTGATCAGGCCCTGGTGTTAAGCTAAGTTCCCTGATGACATGGGGATGTAGGGGATCAGGCCCTGGTGTTAAGCTAAGTTCCCTGATGACATGGGGATGTAGGGGATCAGGCCCTGATGTTAAGCCAAGTTCCCTGATGACATGGGGATGTAGGGGATCAGGCCCTGGTGTTAAGCCAAGTTCCCTGATGACATGGGGATGTAGGAGATCAGGCCCTGGTGTTGAGCCAAGTTCCCTAATGACATGGGGATGTAGGGGATCAGGCCCTGGTGTTAAGCTAAGTTCCCTGATGACATGGGGATGTAGGGGATCAGGCCCTGGTGTTAAGCTAAGTTCCCTGATGACATGGGGGTGTAGGGTATCAGTTCCTCGTGTTGAGCTAAGTTCTCTGATGACATGGGGATGTAGGGGATCAGGCCCTGGTGTTAAGCTAAGTTCCCTGATGACATGGGGATGTAGGGGATCAGGCCCTGGTGTTAAGCTAAGTTCCCTGATGACATGGGGATGTAGGAGATCAGGCCCTGGTGTTGAGCCAAGTTCCCTGATGACATGGGGATGTAGGGGATCAGGCCCTGGTGTTAAGCTAAGTTCCCTGATGACATGAAGATGTAGGGGATCAGGCCCTGGTGTTAAGCTAAGTTCCCAGATGACATGGGGATGTAGGGGATCAGGCCCTGTTGTTAAGCTAAGTTCCCTGATGACATGGGGATGTAGGGGATCAGGCCCTGGTGTTAAGCTAAGTTCCCTGATGACATGGGTATGTAGGGGATCAGGCCCTGGTGTTGAGCCAAGTTCCCTGATGACATGGGGATGTAGGGGATCAGGCCCTGGTGTTAAGCTAAGTTCCCTGATGACATGGGGATGTAGGGGATCAGGCCCTGGTGTTAAGCTAAGTTCACTGATGACATGAGGATGTAGGGTATCAGTTCCTCGTGTTGAGCTAAGTTCCCTGATGACATGGGGATGTAGGGTATCAGTTCCTCGTGTTAAGCTAAGTTCCCTGATGACATGGGGATGTAGGGTATCAGTTCCTCGTGTTGAGCTAAGTTCCCTGATGACATGGGGATGTAGGATATCAGTTCCTCGTGTTGAGCTAAGTTCCCTGATGACATGGGGATGTAGGGTATCAGTTCCTTGTGTTGAGCTAAGTTCCCTGATGACATGGGGATGTAGGGTATCAGTTCCTCGTGTTAAGCTAAGTTCCCTGATAACATGGGGATGTAGGGTATCAGTTCCTCGTGTTGAGCTAAGTTCTCTGATATGGGGATGTAGGAGATCTGGCCCTGGTGTTAAGCTAAGTTCCCTGATTACATGGGGATGTAGGGGATCAGGCCCTGGTGTTAAGCTAAGTTCCCTGATGACATGGGGATGTAGGGGATCAGGCCCTGGTGTTAAGCTAAGTTCCCTGATGACATGGGGATGTAGGGTATCAGTTCCTCGTGTTGAGCTAAGTTCCCTGATGACATGTGGATGTAGGGGATCAGGCCCTGGTGTTAAGCTAAGTTCCGTGATGACATGGGGATGTAGGGGATCAGGCCCTGGTGTTAAGCCAAGTTCCCTAATGACATGGGTATTTAGGAGATCAGGCCCTGGTGTTGAGCCAAGTTCCCTAATGACATGGGGATGTAGGAGATCAGGCCCTGGTGTTAAGCTAAGTTCCCTAATGACATGGGGATGTAGGAGATCAGGCCCTGTTTTTGAGCCAAGTTTCCTGATGACATGGGGATGTAGGATATCAGTTCCTCGTGTTGAGCTAAGTTCCCTGATGACATGGGGATGTAGGGGATCAGTTCCTCGTGTTGAGCTAAGTTCCCTGATGACATGTGGATGTAGGGGATCAGGCCCTGGTGTTAAGCTAAGTTCCCTGATGACATGGGGATGTAGGGGATCAGGCCCTGGTGTTAAGCTAAGTTCCCTGATGACATGGGGATGTAGGGGATCAGGCCCTGGTGTTAAGCCAAGTTCCCTGATGACATGGGGATGTAGGGGATCAGGCCCTGGTGTTAAGCCACGTTCCCTGATGACATGGGGATGTAGTAGATCAGGCCGTGGTGTTGAGCCAAGTTCCCTGATGACATGGGGAAATAGGGGATCAGGCCCTGGTGTTAAGCTTAGTTCCCTGATGACATGGGGATGTAGGGGATCAGGCCCTGGTGTTAAGCTAAGTTCCCTGATGACATGGGGATGTAGGGGATCAGGCCCTGGTGTTAAGCCAAGTTCCCTGATGACATGGGGATGTACGGGATCAGGCCCTGGTGTTAAGCTAAGTTCCCTGATGACATGGGGATGTAGGGTATCAGTTCCTCGTGTTGAGCTAAGTTCCCTGATGACATGGGGATGTAGAATATCAGTTCCTCGTGTTGAGCTAAGTTCCCTGATGACATGGGGATGTAGGGTATCAGTTCCTCGTGTTGAGCTAAGTTCCCTGATGACATGGAGATGTAGGGTATCAATTCCTCGTGTTGAGCTAAGTTCCCTGATTACATGGGGGTGTAGGGTATCAGTTCCTCGTGTTGAGCTAAGTTCTTTGATGACATGGGGATGTAGGGGATCAGGCCCTGGTGATAAGCTAAGTTCCCTGATGACATGGGGATGTAGGGGATCAGGCCCTGGTGTTAAGATAGGTTCCCTGATGACATGGGGATGTAGGGGATCAGGCCCTGGTGTTGAGCCAAGTTCCCTGATGACATGGGGATGTAGGGGATCAGGCCCTGGTGTTGAGCCAAGTTCCCTGATGACATGGGGATGTAGGGGATCAGGCCCTGGTGTTAAGCTAAGTTCCCTGATGACATGGGGATGTAGGGGATCAGGCCCTGGTGTTAAGCTAAGTTCCCTGATGAAATGAGGATGTAGGGTATCAGTTCCTCGTGTTGAGCTAAGTTCCCTGATGACATGGGGATGTAGGGTATCAGTTCCTCGTGTTGAGCTAAGTTCCCTGATGACATGGGGATGTAGGATATCAGTTCCTCGTGTTGAGCTAAGTTCCCTGATGACATGGGGATGTAGGGTATCAGTTCCTCGTGTTAAGCTAAGTTCCCTGATAACATGGGGATGTAGGGTATCAGTTCCTCGTGTTGAGCTAAGTTCTCTGATATGGGGATGTAGGAGATCTGGCCCTGGTGTTAAGCTAAGTTCCCTGATTACATGTGGATGTAGTGGATCAGGCCCTGGTGTTAAGCTAAGTTCCCTGATGACATGGGGATGTAGGGGATCAGGCCCTGGTGTTAAGCTAAGTTCCCTGATGACATGGGGATGTAGGGGATCAGTTCCTCGTGTTGAGCTAAGTTCCCTGATGACATGTGGATGTAGGGGATCAGGCCCTGGTGTTAAGCTAAGTTCCCTGATGACATGGGGATGTAGGGGATCAGGCCCTGGTGTTAAGCTAAGTTCCCTGATGACATGGGGATGTAGGAGATCAGGCCCTGGTGTTGAGCCAAGTTTCCTGATGACATGGGGATGTAGGGGATCAGGCCCTGGTGTTAAGCTAAGTTCCCTGATGACATGGGCATGTAGGGGATCAGGCCCTGGTGTTAAGCTAAGTTCCCTGATGACATGGGTATGTAGGGGATCAGGCCCTGGTGTTGAGCCAAGTTCCCTGATGACATGGGGATGTAGGGGATCAGGCCCTGGTGTTAAGCTAAGTTCCCTGATGACATGGGGATGTAGGGGATCAGACCCTGGTGTTAAGCTAAGTTCCCTGATGACATGGGGATGTAGGGGATCAGTTCCTCGTGTTGAGCTAAGTTCCCTGATGACATGTGGATGTAGGGGATCAGGCCCTGGTGTTAAGCTAAGTTCCGTGATGACATGGGGATGTAGGGGATCAGGCCCTGGTGTTAAGCCAAGTTCCCTAATGACATGGGGATGTAGGAGATCAGGCCCTGGTGTTAAGCTTAGTTCCCTGATGACATGGGGATGTAGGAGATCAGGCCCTGGTGTTGAGCCAAGTTCCCTAATGACATGGGGATGTAGGGGATCAGGCCCTGGTGTTAAGCTAAGTTCCCTGATGACATGGGGATGTAGGGGATCAGGTCCTGGTGTTAAGTTAAGTTCCCTGATGACATGGGGATGTAGGGGATCACGCCCTGGTGTTAAGCTAAGTTCCCTGATGACATGAGTATGTAGGGGATCAGGCCCTGGTGTTGAGCCAAGTTCCCTGATGACATGGGGATGTAGGGTATCAGTTCCTCGTGTTGAGCTAAGTTCTCTGATATGGGGATGTGGGAGATCTGGCCCTGGTGTTAAGCTAAGTTCCCTGATGACATGGGGATGTAGGGGATCAGGCCCTGGTGTTAAGCTAAGTTCCCTGATGACATGGGGATGTAGGGGATCAGGCTCTGGTGTTAAGCTAAGTTCCCTGATGACATGGGGATGTAGGGGATCAGTTCCTCGTGTTGAGCCAAGTTCCCTGATGACATGGGGATGTAGGGGATCAGGCCCTGGTGTTGAGCCAAGTTCCCTGATGACATGGGGATGTAGGGGATCAGGCCCTGGTGTTCAGCCAAGGTCTCTGATGACATGGGGATGTAGGGGATCAGGCCCTGGTGTTGAGCCAAGTTCCCTGATGACATGGGGATGTAGGAGATCAGGCCCTGGTGTTGAGCCAAGTTCCCTAATGACATGGGGATGTAGGGGATCAGGCCCTGGTGTTAAGCTAAGTTCCCTGATGACATGGGGATGTAGGAGATCAGGCCCTGTTTTTGAGTTAAGTTCCCTGATGACATGGGGATGTAGGATATCAGTTCCTCGTGTTGAGCTAAGTTCCCTGATGACATGGAGATGTAGGGGATCAGTTCCTCGTGTTGAGCTAAGTTCCCTGATGACATGTGGATGTAGGGGATCAGGCCCTGGTGTTAAGCTAAGTTCCCTGATGACATGGGGATGTAGGGGATCAGGCCCTGGTGTTAAGCTAAGTTCCCTGATGACATGGGGATCAGGCCCTGGTGTTAAGCCAAGTTCCCTGATGACATGGGGATGTAGGGGATCAGGCCCTTGTGTTAAGCCACGTTCCCTGATGACATGGGGATGTAGGAGATCAGGCCCTGGTGTTAAGCCAAGTTCCCTGATGACATGGGGATGTAGGAGATCAGGCCCTGGTGTTGAGCCAAGTTCCCTAATGACATGGGAATGTAGGGGATCAGGCCCTGGTGTTAAGCTAAGTTCCCTGATGACATGGGGATGTAGGAGATCAGGCCCTGGTGTTGAGCCAAGTTCCCTAATGACATGGGGATGTAGGGGATCAGGCCCTGGTGTTAAGCTAAGTTCCCTGATGAAATGGGGATGTAGGGTATCAGTTCCTCGTGTTGAGCTAAGTTCTCTGATGACATGGGGATGTAGGGGATCAGGCCCTGGTGTTAAGCTAAGTTCCCTGATGACATGGGGATGTAGTAGATCAGGCCCTGGTGTTGAGCCAAGTTCCCTGATGACATGGGGATGTAGGGGATCAGGCCCTGGTGTTAAGCTAAGTTCCCTGATGACATGAGGATGTAAGGTATCAGTTCCTCGTGTTGAGCTAAGTTCCCTGATGACATGGGGATGTAGGGTATCAGTTCCTCGTGTTGAGCTAAGTTCCCTGATGACATGGGGATGTAGAATATCAGTTCCTCGTGTTGAGCTAAGTTCCCTGATGACATGGGGATGTAGGGTATCAGTTCCTCGTGTTGAGCTAAGTTCCCTGATGACATGGGGATGTAGGGTATCAATTCCTCGTGTTGAGCTAAGTTCCCTGATAACATGGGGATGTAGGGTATCAGTTCCTCGAGTTGAGCTAAGTTCTCTGATGACATGGGGATGTAGGGTATCAGTCTCCGTGTTGAGCTAAGTTCTCTGATGACATGGGGATGTAGGGGATCAGGCCCTGGTGTTAAGCTAAGTTCCCTGATGACATGGGGATGTAGGGGATCAGGCCCTGGTGTTAAGCTAAGTTCCCTGATGACATGGGGATGTAGGAGATCAGGCCCTGGTGTTGAGCCAAGTTTCCTGATGACATGGGGATGTAGGGGATCAGGCCCTGGTGTTAAGCTAAGTTCCCTGATGACATGGGGATGTAGGGGATCAGGCCCTGGTGTTAAGCTAAGTTCCCTGATGACATGGGTATGTAGGGGATCAGGCCCTGGTGTTGAGCAAAGTTCCCTGATGAAATGGGGATATAGGGGATCAGGCCCTGGTGTTAAGCTAAGTTCCCTGATGACATGGGGATGTAGGGGATCAGTTCCTCGTGTTGAGCTAAGTTCCCTGATGACATGTGGATGTAGGGGATCAGGCCCTGGTGTTAAGCTAAGTTCCGTGATGACATGGGGATGTAGGGGATCAGGCCCTGGTGTTAAGCCAAGTTCCCTAATGACATGGGGATGTAGGAGATCAGGCCCTGGTGTTAAGTTTAGTTCCCTGATGACATGGGGATGTAGGAGATCAGGCCCTGGTGTTGAGCCAAGTTCCCTAATGACATGGGGATGTAGGGGATCAGGCCCTGGTGTTAAGCTAAGTTCCCTGATGACATGGGGATGTAGGGGATCAGGTCCTGGTAAGCTAAGTTCCCTGATGACATGGGGATGTAGGGGATCAGGCCCTGGTGTTAAGCTAAGTTCCCTGATGACATGGGGATGTAGGGGATCAGGCCCTGGTGTTAAGCTAAGTTCCCTGATGACATGGGGATGTAGGGTATCAGTTCCTCGTGTTGAGCTAAGTTCCCTGATGACATGGGGATGTAGGATATCAGTTCCTCGTGTTGAGCTAAGTTCTCTGATATGGGGATGTAGGAGATCTGGCCCTGGTGTTAAGCTAAGTTCCCTGATTACATGTGGATGTAGTGGATCAGGCCCTGGTGTTAAGCTAAGTTCCCTGATGACATGGGGATGTAGGGGATCAGGCCCTGGGGTTAAGCTAAGTTCCCTGATGACATGGGGATGTAGGGGATCAGTTCCTCGTGTTGAGCTAAGTTCCCTGATGACATGTGGATGTAGGGGATCAGGCCCTGGTGTTAAGCTAAGTTCCCTGATGACATGGGGATGTAGGGGATCAGGCCCTGGTGTTAAGCTAAGTTCCCTGATGACATGGGGATGTAGGAGATCAGGCCCTGGTGTTGAGCCAAGTTTCCTGATGACATGGGGATGTAGGGGATCAGGCCCTGGTGTTAAGCTAAGTTCCCTGATGACATGGGCATGTAGGGGATCAGGCCCTGGTGTTAAGCTAAGTTCCCTGATGACATGGGTATGTAGGGGATCAGGCCCTGGTGTTGAGCCAAGTTCCCTGATGACATGGGGATGTAGGGGATCAGGCCCTGGTGTTAAGCTAAGTTCCCTGATGACATGGGGATGTAGGGGATCAGACCCTGGTGTTAAGCTAAGTTCCCTGATGACATGGGGATGTAGGGGATCAGTTCCTCGTGTTGAGCTAAGTTCCCTGATGACATGTGGATGTAGGGGATCAGGCCCTGGTGTTAAGCTAAGTTCCGTGATGACATGGGGATGTAGGGGATCAGGCCCTGGTGTTAAGCCAAGTTCCCTAATGACATGGGGATGTAGGAGATCAGGCCCTGGTGTTAAGCTTAGTTCCCTGATGACATGGGGATGTAGGAGATCAGGCCCTGGTGTTGAGCCAAGTTCCCTAATGACATGGGGATGTAGGGGATCAGGCCCTGGTGTTAAGCTAAGTTCCCTGATGACATGGGGATGTAGGGGATCAGGTCCTGGTGTTAAGTTAAGTTCCCTGATGACATGGGGATGTAGGGGATCACGCCCTGGTGTTAAGCTAAGTTCCCTGATGACATGAGTATGTAGGGGATCAGGCCCTGGTGTTGAGCCAAGTTCCCTGATGACATGGGGATGTAGGGTATCAGTTCCTCGTGTTGAGCTAAGTTCTCTGATATGGGGATGTGGGAGATCTGGCCCTGGTGTTAAGCTAAGTTCCCTGATGACATGGGGATGTAGGGGATCAGGCCCTGGTGTTAAGCTAAGTTCCCTGATGACATGGGGATGTAGGGGATCAGGCTCTGGTGTTAAGCTAAGTTTCCTGATGACATGGGGATGTAGGGGATCAGTTCCTCGTGTTAAGCCAAGTTCCCTGATGACATGGGGATGTAGGGGATCAGGCCCTGGTGTTGAGCCAAGTTCCCTGATGACATGGAGATGTAGGGGATCAGGCCCTGGTGTTGAGCCAAGGTCTCTGATGACATGGGGATGTAGGGGATCAGGCCCTGGTGTTGAGCCAAGTTCCCTGATGACATGGGGATGTAGGAGATCAGGCCCTGGTGTTGAGCCAAGTTCCCTAATGACATGGGGATGTAGGGGATCAGGCCCTGGTGTTAAGCTAAGTTCCCTGATGACATGGGGATGTAGGATATCAGTTCCTCGTGTTGAGCTAAGTTCCCTGATGACATGGAGATGTAGGGGATCAGTTCCTCGTGTTGAGCTAAGTTCCCTGATGACATGTGGATGTAGGGGATCAGGCCCTGGTGTTAAGCTAAGTTCCCTGATGACATGGGGATGTAGGGGATCAGGCCCTGGTGTTAAGCTAAGTTCCCTGATGACATGGGGATCAGGCCCTGGTGTTAAGCCAAGTTCCCTGATGACATGGGGATGTAGGGGATCAGGCCCTGGTGTTAAGCCAAGTTCCCTGATGACATGGGGATGTAGGAGATCAGGCCCTGGTGTTAAGCCAAGTTCCCTGATGACATGGGGATGTAGGAGATCAGGCCCTGGTGTTGAGCCAAGTTCCCTAATGACATGGGAATGTAGGGGATCAGGCCCTGGTGTTAAGCTAAGTTCCCTGATGACATGGGGATGTAGGAGATCAGGCCCTGGTGTTGAGCCAAGTTCCCTAATGACATGGGGATGTAGGGGATCAGGCCCTGGTGTTAAGCTAAGTTCCCTGATGAAATGGGGATGTAGGGTATCAGTTCCTCGTGTTGAGCTAAGTTCTCTGATGACATGGGGATGTAGGGGATCAGGCCCTGGTGTTAAGCTAAGTTCCCTGATGACATGGGGAAATAGGGGATCAGGCCCTGGTGTTAAGCTAAGTTCCCTGATGACATGGGGATGTAGTAGATCAGGCCCTGGTGTTGAGCCAAGTTCCCTGATGACATGGGGATGTAGGGGATCAGGCCCTGGTGTTAAGCTAAGTTCCCTGATGACATGAGGATGTAAGGTATCAGTTCCTCGTGTTGAGTAGAGATGGCCCGAACTATCCGACGGCGAACAGTTCCCGGCGAACATAGCTTGTTCGCGTTCGCCTCTGCCGGGCGAACACATGCGATGTTCGGTCCGCCCCCTATACATCATCATTGAGCAAACTTTGACCCTGTACCTCACAGTCAGCAGACACATTCCAGCCAATCAGCAGCATACCCTCCCTCCCAGACCCTCCCACCTCCTGCACAGCATCCATTTTAGATTCATTCTGAAGCTGCAGTCTTAGTGAGAGGAGGGAGACTGTAACTGCTGCTGATTTAATTGGGAAATCGATAGCTAGGCTAGTGAATTCAGTGTCCACTCCAGTCCTGAAAGACTCATCTGATCTCTGCTGTAAGGACAGCGTCCTGACAGCACCCCAAAAAGCCCTTTTTAGGGCTGCAACATTAGTCTGCTTTTTTTTTTTCCTTTATATACATATTGCAGTTGCCTGGCCTGCCTGTGTGTGAGGAGCTGCAGGCCCACAGACTGTAGTGTGCCCACTGCCAGTGCTCACCCCTGTCATTCCGTGTGGCACAGGACTTTGCTTAAAAAAAGGCACTTTAATCTAAGGTTAGTTGCCTGCCAGTGTGTGTCAGGCTGACTTCCACTGACTGTAGTGTGCCCACTGCCAGTGCCCACCACTCATACCGGCTGGCACAGGACTTTGCTTAAAAAAGGCATTTAATTTTTACACTTTAATGTAATTTCAGCTGCTTGCCTGCTGCTAGTGTGTGTCAGGCCGACTTCAACTGACTGTAGTGTGCCCACTGCCAGTGCCCACCCCTGTCATACCGAGTGGCACAGGACTTTGCTTAAAAAATAGGCACTTAATTTTTACACTTTAATCTAAGGTTAGTTGCCTGCCAGTGTGTGTCAGGCTGACTTCCACTGACTGTAGTGTGCCCACTGCCAGTGCCCACCACTCATACCGGCTGGCACAGGACTTTGCATAAAAAAGGCATTTAATTTTTACACTTTAGTGTAATTTCAGCTGCTTGCCTGCTGCTAGTGTGTGTCAGGCCGACTTCAACTGACTGTAGTGTGCCCACTGCCAGTGCCAACCACTGATACCGGGTGGCACAGTAGCTTGCCGATAAATAAGGCATTTAATTTTTAGACAGTAGTCTAAATTCAGTTGCTTGCCTGCTGCCAGTGTGTGTCAGGCCCGCTTCCACTGACTGTAGTGTGCCCACTGCCAGTGCCAACCACTGATACCGGGTGGCACAGTAGCTTGCCGATAAATAAGGCATTTAATTTTTAGACAGTAGTCTAAATTCAGTTGCTTGCCTGCTGCCAGTGTGTGTCAGGCCCTCTTCCACTGACTGTAGTGTGCCCACTGCCAGTGCCAACCACTCATACCGGGTGGCACAGTAGCTTGCCGATAAATAAGGCATTTAATTTTTACACTTTAGTGTAATTTCAGTTGCTTGCCTGCTGCCAGTGTGTGTCAGGCCCGCTTCCACTGACTGTAGTGTGCCCACTGCCAGTGCCAACCACTGATACCGGGTGGCACAGTAGCTTGCCGATAAATAAGGCATTTAATTTTTAGACAGTAGTCTAAATTCAGTTGCTTGCCTGCTGCCAGTCAGTGTGTCAGGCCCTCTTCCACTGACTGTAGTGTGCCCACTGCCAGTGCCAACCACTCATACCGGGTGGCACAGTAGCTTGCCGATAAATAAGGCATTTAATTTTTACACTTTAGTGTAATTTCAGTTGCTTGCCTGCTGCCAGTGTGTGTCAGGCCCGCTTCTACTGACTGTAGTGTGCCCACTGCCAGTGTCAACCACTGATACCGGGTGGCACAGTAGCTTGCCGATAAATAAGGCATTTAATTTTTACACTTTAGTGTAATTTCAGTTGCTTGCCTGCTGCCAGTGTGTGTCAGGCCCGCTTCCACTGACTGTAGTGTGCCCACTGCCAGTGCCAACCACTGATACCGGGTGGCACAGTAGCTTGCCGATAAATAAGGCATTTAATTTTTAGACATTAGTCTAAATTCAGTTGCTTGCCTGCTGCCAGTCAGTGTGTCAGGCCCTCTTCCACTGACTGTAGTGTGCCCACTGCCAGTGCCAACCACTCATACCGGGTGGCACAGTAGCTTGCCGATAAATAAGGCATTTAATTTTTACACTTTAGTGTAATTTCAGTTGCTTGCCTGCTGCCAGTGTGTGTCAGGCCCGCTTCTACTGACTGTAGTGTGCCCACTGCCAGTGCCAACCACTGATACCGGGTGGCACAGTAGCTTGCCGATAAATAAGGCATTTAATTTTTAGACAGTAGTCTAAATTCAGTTGCTTGCCTGCTGCCAGTGTGTGTCAGGCCCGCTTCCACTGACTGTAGTGTGCCCACTGCCAGTGCCAACCACTGATACCGGGTGGCACAGTAGCTTGTCGATAAATAAGGCATTTAATTTTTACACTTTAGTGTAATTTCAGTTGCTTGCCTGCTGCCAGTGTGTGTCAGGCCCGCTTCCACTGACTGTAGTGTGCCCACTGCCAGTGCCAACCACTGATACCGGGTGGCACAGTAGCTTGCCGATAAATAAGGCATTTAATTTTTAGACAGTAGTCTAAATTCAGTTGCTTGCCTGCTGCCAGTGTGTGTCAGGCCCACTTCCACAGACTGTAGTGTGCCCACTGCCAGTGCCAACCACTCATACCGGGTGGCACAGTAGCTTGCCGATAAATAAGGCATTTAATTTTTACACTTTAGTGTAATTTCAGTTGCTTGCCTGCTGCCAGTGTGTGTCAGGCCCTCTTCCACTGACTGTAGTGTGCCCACTGCCAGTGCCAACCATTCATACCGGGTGGCACAGTAGCTTGCCGATAAATAAGGCATTTAATTTTTACACTTTAGTGTAATTTCAGTTGCTTGCCTGCTGCCAGTGTGTGTCAGGCCCTCTTCCACTGACTGTAGTGTGCCCACTGCCAGTGCCAACCACTGATACCGGGTGGCACAGTAGCTTGCCGATAAATAAGGCATTTAATTTTTAGACAGTAGTCTAAATTCAGTTGCTTGCCTGCTGCCAGTCAGTGTGTCAGGCCCTCTTCCACTGACTGTAGTGTGCCCACTGCCAGTGCCAACCACTCATACCGGGTGGCACAGTAGCTTGCCGATAAATAAGGCATTTAATTTTTACACTTTAGTGTAATTTCAGTTGCTTGCCTGCTGCCAGTGTGTGTCAGGCCCGCTTCCACTGACTGTAGTGTGCCCACTGCCAGTGCCAACCACTGATACCGGGTGGCACAGTAGCTTGCCGATAAATAAGGCATTTAATTTTTAGACAGTAGTCTAAATTCAGTTGCTTGCCTGCTGCCAGTCAGTGTGTCAGGCCCTCTTCCACTGACTGTAGTGTGCCCACTGCCAGTGCCAACCACTCATACCGGGTGGCACAGTAGCTTGCCGATAAATAAGGCATTTAATTTTTACACTTTAGTGTAATTTCAGTTGCTTGCCTGCTGCCAGTGTGTGTCAGGCCCGCTTCTACTGACTGTAGTGTGCCCACTGCCAGTGCCAACCACTGATACCGGGTGGCACAGTAGCTTGCCGATAAATAAGGCATTTAATTTTTAGACAGTAGTCTAAATTCAGTTGCTTGCCTGCTGCCAGTGTGTGTCAGGCCCGCTTCCACTGACTGTAGTGTGCCCACTGCCAGTGCCAACCACTGATACCGGGTGGCACAGTAGCTTGTCGATAAATAAGGCATTTAATTTTTACACTTTAGTGTAATTTCAGTTGCTTGCCTGCTGACAGTGTGTGTCAGGCCCGCTTCCACTGACTGTAGTGTGCCCACTGCCAGTGCCAACCACTGATACCGGGTGGCACAGTAGCTTGCCGATAAATAAGGCATTTAATTTTTAGACAGTAGTCTAAATTCAGTTGCTTGCCTGCTGCCAGTGTGTGTCAGGCCCTCTTCCACTGACTGTAGTGTGCCCACTGCCAGTGCCAACCATTCATACCGGGTGGCACAGTAGCTTGCCGATAAATAAGGCATTTAATTTTTACACTTTAGTGTAATTTCAGTTGCTTGCCTGCTGCCAGTGTGTGTCAGGCCCTCTTCCACTGACTGTAGTGTGCCCACTGCCAGTGCCAACCACTGATACCGGGTGGCACAGTAGCTTGCCGATAAATAAGGCATTTAATTTTTAGACAGTAGTCTAAATTCAGTTGCTTGCCTGCTGCCAGTGTGTGTCAGGCCCGCTTCCACTGACTGTAGTGTGCCCACTGCCAGTGCCAACCACTGATACCGGGTGGCACAGTAGCTTGTCGATAAATAAGGCATTTAATTTTTAGACAGTAGTCTAAATTCAGTTGCTTGCCTGCTGCCAGTGTGTGTCAGGCCCGCTTCCACAGACTGTAGTGTGCCCACTGCCAGTGCCAACCACTCATACCGGGTGGCACAGTACCTAGCACGCGTAGTACCACTTATCTAAAAAAAAAATGACAGGCAGAGGCAGGCCACCCCGCAGGGGCCGTCGTGGTCGTGGTGCTGTGATTTCCACTGTCCCTGGAATAATGCCCAGTTTTCAGAGGCCACGTACCCTGAACCCGAAAAATTCAGAGGACGTAGTTGACTGGCTTAGACAGGACACCCAATCTTCAACAGCTTCCGCTAAGAACCTTGACGCACCATCCTCCTCCAACTCAGCTTCGGTCACCTGCTCTCAAGTTACCACGCACCCGCCCGTCGCCACTACCACCACAGCCACCACAGCCGCTTCACTTGATCCGTCAGAGGAGTTATTTACACATCAGTTGGATGCAATTAGTGATGCGCAACCATTATTGCCAGATGATGTAGATTACGGGGATATGTCTCAGTCAGGCAGGATTACACACATGGACGTACAGTGTGATGATGATGATGTTGTACCCGCTGCTGCTTCCTTTGCTGAGGTGTCAGATACAAGTGAAGCGGTTGATGATGACGATGTGTCCACGGATGCCACGTGGGTGCCTGCTCGAAGAGAAGAAGAGGGGGAAAGTTCTGAAGGGGAGACAGAGAGAATGAGGAGACGAGTTGGAAGCAGGGGGAGGTCGTCGCAAGGAGTTAGTGGCACAGTCAGACAGCATGTATCGGCACCTGGGGTCAGCCAGACAGCACGCCAGTCAACGCATGCTGTTGCCACCACTAGAATGCCGTCATTGCAAAGCTCAGCAGTGTGGCATTTTTTTTGTGTGTCTGCCTCTGATAAAAGCAATGCCATTTGCAACCTGTGCCAAAAGAAACTGAGTCGTGGGAAGTCCAACACCCACCTTGGTACAACTGCTTTGCGAAGGCACATGATCTCACATCACAAACGCCTATGGGATCAACACATGAGTACAAGCAGCACACAAACTCAAAGCCACCATGCTCCTCCTGGTCCTGCATCTTCAGCCACGTCAACCACTGCTGTCCTCCCTGCCCCCTCTCAACCACCCGCCACTCCATCTCTCACCTTCAGCAGTTCCTGCTCATCTGCCCACAGTCAGGTGTCTGTCAAGGACATGTTTGAGCATAAGAAGCCAATGTCACAAAGTCACCCCCTTGCCCGGCGACTGACAGCTGGCTTGACGGAACTCTTAGCCCGCCAGCTTTTACCATACCAGCTGGTAGAGTCTGAGGCCTTCAAAAAATTTGTCGCTATTGGGACACCACAGTGGAAGGTACCCGGACGAAATTTTTTTTCAAAAAAGGCAATCCCAAACCTCTACCATGTCATTGAAAAGGAAGTCATGGCATCTCTGGCATACAGTGTTGGGGCAAGGGTCCATCTGACCACTGATACCTGGTCTGCAAAGCACGGTCAGGGCAGGTATATCACGTATACTGCGCATTGGGTCAACCTGCTGACGGCTGACAAGCATGGAATGCGTGGCTCTGCAGCGGAGTTGGTGACACCACCACGACTTGCAGGCAGACCTACTGCCACCTCCTCTACTCCTACTCCATCCTCTTTAATTTCCTCCTCGGCTGAGTCCTCTTCTGCTGCGGCGTCTGGCTGCACATCAACTGATTCCCCCCAGCTCCCCAGGGGCTATTCCACATCCCGGATACGACAGTGTAACGCTATCTTGGGGTTGACTTGCCTGAAAGCAGAGAGCCACACAGGACCAGCACTCCTGTCCGCCCTGAACGCACAGGTGGATCAGTGGCTGACCCCGCACCAACTGGAGATCGGCAAAGTGGTGTGTGACAATGGAAGCAATCTGTTGGCGGCATTAAATTTGGGCAAGTTGTCACATGTGCCGTGCATGGCACATGTGTTGAATCTCATCGTACAACGTTTTGTGTCTAAGTACCCAGGCTTACAGGACGTCCTCAAGCAGGCCAGGAAGGTGTGTGGCCATTTCAGGCGTTCCTACACGGCCATGGCGCACTTTTCCGATATTCAGCGGCGAAACAACATGCCAGTGAGGCGCTTGATATGCGACAGCCCGACACGTTGGAATTCAACACTCCTAATGTTCGACCGCCTGCTCCAACAAGAAAAAGCCGTCAACGAGTATTTGTATGACCGGGGTGCTAGGACAGCCTCTGCGGAGCTGGGAATCTTTTTGCCACGTTACTGGACACTCATGCGCAATGCCTGTAGGCTTATGCGTCCTTTTGAGGAGGTGACAAACCTAGTCAGTCGCACCGAAGCCACCATCAGCGACCTCATCCCATTTGTTTTCTTCCTGGAGCGTGCCCTGCGAAGAGTTCTGGATCAGGCTGTAGATGAGCGTGAAGAGGAAGAGGAAGAGTTGTGGTCACCATCACCACCAGAAACAGCCTTGTCATCATCGCTTGCCGGACCTGCAGCAACGCTGGAAGAGGAGTATGAGGAAGAGGAGTCAGAGGAGGAATGTGGCGGCTTTGAGGAGGAGGAAGACCAACCACAGCAGGCACCCCAGGGTGCTCGTTGTTGTCACCTATCTGGGACCCATGGTGTTGTACGTGGCTGGGGGGAAGAACAGACCGTCAATGACATCAGTGAGGACGAGGAACGGGAAATGAGAAGCTCTGCATCCAACCTTGTTCAAATGGGGTCTTTCATGCTGTCATGTCTGTTGAGGGACCCACGTATAAAAAGGATAAAGGAGAACGATCTGTACTGGGTGACCACGCTACTAGACCCCCGGTATAAGCAGAAAGTGGCAGAAATGTTACAAAATTACCGAAAGTCGGAAAGGATGCAGCAGTTCAAAACCAAACTAAAAAATATGCTTTACACAGCTTATAAGGGAGATGTCACAGCACAACGGGAATCTAACAGGGGAAGAGGTGAGTGTAATCCTCCTCCTACCACGGCGGCAAGGACTGGACGATTTACAGATGTGTTGTTGATGGAGGACATGCGGAGCTTTTTCAGTCCTACTCATCGCCACAGCCCTTCGGGATCCAGCCTTAGAGAACGACTCGACCGACAGGTAGCAGACTACCTCGCCTTAACAGCAGATATCGACACTCTGAGGAGCAATGAACCCCTTCACTACTGGGTGTGCAGGCTTGACCTGTGGCCTGAGCTATCCCAGTTTGCGATAGAACTTCTGGCCTGCCCTGCTTCAAGTGTCCTGTCAGAAAGGAGCTTCAGTGCAGCAGGAGGCATTGTCACTGACAAGAGAAGTCGCCTCGGTCAAAAAAGTGTTGATTACCTCACCTTCATAAAGATGAATGAGGCATGGATCCCGAAGGGACTGACAGTGGGGGATACGTTTGACTAACAAAAGGCCTGATTACATGCCTTGGCCTCAAAATGGTCCCCACGCTGCTGTATTTAATGTCTGCATACCGGATGACTTTCGTGAATTCTCCACCACCAACTAGGGTTCAAGCCGTAATGTTTTAGTCACTTTTCTGCCTGGAAAACATAAATTTTTCCGGCCGCTGCTACAATAGCGTCTGCAACAGTGCCATTATTTTTCAGGCATGTGTACATGCCTAATTTTTCTGTCCTATGGTGCAGCACTGTGGCTGCAAAAACAAACCAAAAAAAAAAGGCACATACAAGTGTCAATTCCCCTTCGTGATCGTTACCTTGTTGTGGTGAAGGGGCTTGCGTATCACAATGAAGCAATCATCATCACCTCTATAAAAGTGTGTTGGCAATGTTGCCACACCCCAGATGATAAGGCCGTTGCTTCATTATGGTCAGACCAAAAGCGATCGGGTGGCCACGCTACTAGACCCCCGGTATAAGCAGAAAGTGGCAGAAATGTTACCAAATTACCAAAAGTCGGAAAGGATGCAGCAGTTCAAAACCAAACTAAAAAATATGCTTTACACAGCTTATAAGGGGGATGTCAATGGGGGATTCGACAATGGTTAATCAATTCGACCGGATAGGGTCCGTAACAGGGATTAAACTGATAGCAATAGTACTAGTTAAGACACCACTCATATAGGGTGTCACAGCACATTGCTCTGTGCACGCGCAGTGCCCCAATTTGGGAGTAAGAGGACCGACCAAGCTGCTTTTTCCATCTCCCGGTTCCTGAAATCAATTCAGTTTAGTGTATGAGAGTTTGGTCTGTCACTGTGAAGGCAGTCGAAGGTACCCGGCCTAAATTTTTTTTCATAAAAGGCAATTCCTGATATGGGACGTAACAGGGATTAAACTGATGAGAATAATACTACAGAAAATACCACTCATATCGGTGGAGGGAGCCAGCGTTTTTTTAACCATCTCCCCGTTCAAAAAATCTATTTAATAAATGGCCCCCAGATTGGGGATGTTAGAGGGATTAAACTGATGAGAATAGTACTACAGAAAATACCACTCATATCGGGTGTGACAGTAAATTGCACGGCGCAGATGCAGTCACCGTGGTTTAAAACAGAGTGGAGGGAGCCAGCGTTTTTTTAACCATCTCCCCGTTCGAAAAATCTATTCAATAAATGGCACCCAGATTGGGGACGTTAGAGGGATTAAACTGATGAGAATAGTACTACAGAAAATACCACTCATATCGGGTGTGACAGTAAATTGCACGGCGCAGACGCAGTCACCGTGGTTTAAAACAGAGTGGAGGGAGCCAGGTTTTTTTTAACCATCTCCCCGTTCGAAAAATCTATTCAATAAATGGCACCCAGATTGGGGACGTTAGAGGGATTAAACTGATGAGAATAGTACTACAGAAAATACCACTCATATCGGGTGTGACAGTAAATTGCACGGCGCAGACGCAGTCACCGTGGATTAAAACAGAGTGGAGGGAGCCAGCGTTTTTTTAACCATCTCCCCGTCCGAAAAATCTGTTTAATAAATGGCCCCCAGATTGGGGAGTCGGGGACGTTAGAGGGATTAAACTGATGAGAATAGTACTACAGAAAATACCACTCATATCGGGTGTGACAGTAAATTGCACGGCGCAGACGCAGTCACCGTGGATAAAAACAAAGGGGAGGGAGCCAGCGTTTTTTTAACCATCTCCCCGTTCGAAAAATCAATTCAATTGACCTTTCGGGGACCCTTGGTGTTGTACGTGGCTGGGTGGAGGAAGAAACCTTCAATGACATCACCGGGACGTGGCTAGCTTGGTATCCAACCTTGTGCAAATGGGGAGTTTGCGGTTGTGCAAATGAACTGTTTGCGGTGCATTAAAAGGGGAGTTTGGTCTGTCAATGTCTGTGATGCGGGCGTAACCCTTACACTACCTGATCGATACAACATCATACCTGATCGTATACACACACTGGATGTTTTAAAGCACGTTATTCCAAACAATTTAGGAATGTTAGTTGATTTATGCCCTTTATGGATTAAAACCCGACTCTGCGTCCACTACGTAATTTTCCATGGGAGTTTTGCCATAGATCCCCCTCCGGCATGCCACAGTCCAGGTGTTAGACCCCTTGAAACAACTTTCTCATCACTATTGTGGCCAGAAAGAGTCCCTGTGGGTTTTAAAATTCGCCTGTCTATTGAAGTCTATGGCGGTTCGCCCGGTTCGCCAGTTCGCGAACATTTGCGGAAGTTCGCGTTCGCTGTTCGCGAACTGAAAATTTTATGTTCGCGACATCACTAGTGTTGAGCTAAGTTCCCTGATGACATGGGGATGTAGGGTATCAGTTCCTCGTGTTGAGCTAAGTTCCCTGATGACATGGGGATGTAGAATATCAGTTCCTCGTGTTGAGCTAAGTTCCCTGATGACATGGGGATGTAGGGTATCAGTTCCTCGTGTTGAGCTAAGTTCCCTGATGACATGGGGATGTAGGGTATCAATTCCTCGTGTTGAGCTAAGTTCCCTGATAACATGGGGATGTAGGGTATCAGTTCCTCGAGTTGAGCTAAGTTCTCTGATGACATGGGGATGTAGGGTATCAGTCTCCGTGTTGAGCTAAGTTCTCTGATGACATGGGGATGTAGGGGATCAGGCCCTGGTGTTAAGCTAAGTTCCCTGATGACATGGGGATGTAGGGGATCAGGCCCTGGTGTTAAGCTAAGTTCCCTGATGACATGGGGATGTAGGAGATCAGGCCCTGGTGTTGAGCCAAGTTTCCTGATGACATGGGGATGTAGGGGATCAGGCCCTGGTGTTAAGCTAAGTTCCCTGATGACATGGGGATGTAGGGGATCAGGCCCTGGTGTTAAGCTAAGTTCCCTGATGACATGGGTATGTAGGGGATCAGGCCCTGGTGTTGAGCAAAGTTCCCTGATGAAATGGGGATATAGGGGATCAGGCCCTGGTGTTAAGCTAAGTTCCCTGATGACATGGGGATGTAGGGGATCAGGCCCTGGTGTTAAGCTAAGTTCCCTGATGACATGGGGATGTAGGGGATCAGTTCCTCGTGTTGAGCTAAGTTCCCTGATGACATGTGGATGTAGGGGATCAGGCCCTGGTGTTAAGCTAAGTTCCGTGATGACATGGGGATGTAGGGGATCAGGCCCTGGTGTTAAGCCAAGTTCCCTAATGACATGGGGATGTAGGAGATCAGGCCCTGGTGTTAAGCCAAGTTCCCTGATGACATGGGGATGTAGGAGATCAGGCCCTGGTGTTGAGCCAAGTTCCCTAATGACATGGGAATGTAGGGGATCAGGCCCTGGTGTTAAGCTAAGTTCCCTGATGACATGGGGATGTAGGAGATCAGGCCCTGGTGTTGAGCCAAGTTCCCTAATGACATGGGGATGTAGGGGATCAGGCCCTGGTGTTAAGCTAAGTTCCCTGATGAAATGGGGATGTAGGGTATCAGTTCCTCGTGTTGAGCTAAGTTCTCTGATGACATGGGGATGTAGGGGATCAGGCCCTGGTGTTAAGCTAAGTTCCCTGATGACATGGGGAAATAGGGGATCAGGCCCTGGTGTTAAGCTAAGTTCCCTGATGACATGGGGATGTAGTAGATCAGGCCATGGTGTTGAGCCAAGTTCCGTGATGACATGGGGATGTAGGGGATCAGGCCCTGGTGTTAAGCCAAGTTCCCTAATGACATGGGGATGTAGGAGATCAGGCCCTGGTGTTAAGCCAAGTTCCCTGATGACATGGGGATGTAGGAGATCAGGCCCTGGTGTTGAGCCAAGTTCCCTAATGACATGGGAATGTAGGGGATCAGGCCCTGGTGTTAAGCTAAGTTCCCTGATGACATGGGGATGTAGGAGATCAGGCCCTGGTGTTGAGCCAAGTTCCCTAATGACATGGGGATGTAGGGGATCAGGCCCTGGTGTTAAGCTAAGTTCCCTGATGAAATGGGGATGTAGGGTATCAGTTCCTCGTGTTGAGCTAAGTTCTCTGATGACATGGGGATGTAGGGGATCAGGCCCTGGTGTTAAGCTAAGTTCCCTGATGACATGGGGAAATAGGGGATCAGGCCCTGGTGTTAAGCTAAGTTCCCTGATGACATGGGGATGTAGTAGATCAGGCCCTGGTGTTGAGCCAAGTTCCCTGATGACATGGGGATGTAGGGGATCAGGCCCTGGTGTTAAGCTAAGTTCCCTGATGACATGAGGATGTAAGGTATCAGTTCCTCGTGTTGAGCTAAGTTCCCTGATGACATGGGGATGTAGGGTATCAGTTCCTCGTGTTGAGCTAAGTTCCCTGATGACATGGGGATGTAGAATATCAGTTCCTCGTGTTGAGCTAAGTTCCCTGATGACATGGGGATGTAGGGTATCAGTTCCTCGTGTTGAGCTAAGTTCCCTGATGACATGGGGATGTAGGGTATCAATTCCTCGTGTTGAGCTAAGTTCCCTGATAACATGGGGATGTAGGGTATCAGTTCCTCGAGTTGAGCTAAGTTCTCTGATGACATGGGGATGTAGGGTATCAGTCTCCGTGTTGAGCTAAGTTTTCTGATGACATGGGGATGTAGGGGATCAGGCCCTGGTGTTAAGCTAAGTTCCCTGATGACATGGGGATGTAGGGGATCAGGCCCTGGTGTTAAGCTAAGTTCCCTGATGACATGGGGATGTAGGAGATCAGGCCCTGGTGTTGAGCCAAGTTTCCTGATGACATGGGGATGTAGGGGATCAGGCCCTGGTGTTAAGCTAAGTTCCCTGATGACATGGGGATGTAGGGGATCAGGCCCTGGTGTTAAGCTAAGTTCCGTGATGACATGGGGATGTAGGGGATCAGGCCCTGGTGTTAAGCCAAGTTCCCTAATGACATGGGGATGTAGGAGATCAGGCCCTGGTGTTAAGCTTAGTTCCCTGATGACATGGGGATGTAGGAGATCAGGCCCTGGTGTTGAGCCAAGTTCCCTAATGACATGGGGATGTAGGGGATCAGGCCCTGGTGTTAAGCTAAGTTCCCTGATGACATGGGGATGTAGGGGATCAGGCCCTGGTGTTAAGCTAAGTTCCCTGATGACATGGGTATGTAGGGGATCAGGCCCTGGTGTTGAGCAAAGTTCCCTGATGACATGGGGATGTAGGGGATCAGGCCCTGGTGTTAAGCTAAGTTCCCTGATGACATGGGGATGTAGGAGATCAGGCCCTGTGGTTAAGCCAAGTTCCCTAATGACATGGGGATGTAGGAGATCAGGCCCTGGTGTTAAGCTTAGTTCCCTGATGACATGGGGATGTAGGAGATCAGGCCCTGGTGTTGAGCCAAGTTCCCTAATGACATGGGGATGTAGGGGATCAGGCCCTGGTGTTAAGCTAAGTTCCCTGATGACATGGGGATGTAGGGGATCAGGCCCTGGTGTTAAGCTAAGTTCCCTGATGACATGGGGATGTAGGGGATCAGGCCCTGGTGTTAAGCTAAGTTCCCTGATGACATGGGGATGTAGGGGATCAGGCCCTGGTGTTAAGCTAAGTTCCCTGATGACATGGGGATGTAGGGGATCAGGTCCTGGTAAGCTAAGTTCCCTGATGACATGTGGATGTAGGGGATCAGGCCCTGGTGTTAAGCTAAGTTCCGTGATGACATGGGGATGTAGGGGATCAGGCCCTGGTGTTAAGCCAAGTTCCCTAATGACATGGGGATGTAGGAGATCAGGCCCTGGTGTTAAGCTTAGTTCCCTGATGACATGGGGATGTAGGAGATCAGGCCCTGGTGTTGAGCCAAGTTCCCTAATGACATGGGGATGTAGGGGATCAGGCCCTGGTGTTAAGCCAAGTTCCCTAATGACATGGGGATGTAGGAGATCAGGCCCTGGTGTTGAGCCAAGTTCCCTGATGACATGGGGATGTAGGAGATCAGGCCCTGGTGTTGAGCCAAGTTCCCTAATGACATGGGGATGTAGGGGATCAGGCCCTGGTGTTAAGCTAAGTTCCCTGATGACATGGGGATGTAGGAGATCAGGCCCTGTTTTTGAGCCAAGTTCCCTGATGACATGGGGATGTAGGATATCAGTTCCTCGTGTTGAGCTAAGTTCCCTGATGACATGGGGATGTAGGGGATCAGTTCCTCGTGTTGAGCTAAGTTCCCTGATGACATGTGGATGTAGGGGATCAGGCCCTGGTGTTAAGCTAAGTTCCCTGATGACATGGGGATGTAGGGGATCAGGCCCTGGTGTTAAGCCAAGTTCCCTGATGACATGGGGATGTAGGGGATCAGGCCCTGGTGTTAAGCCACGTTCCCTGATGACATGGGGATGTAGGAGATTAGGCCCTGGTGTTAAGCCAAGTTCCCTGATGACATGGGGATGTAGGAGATCAGGCCCTGGTGTTGAGCCAAGTTCCCTAATGACATGGGAATGTAGGGGATCAGGCCCTGGTGTTAAGCTAAGTTCCCTGATGACATGGGGATGTAGGAGATCAGGCCCTGGTGTTGAGCCAAGTTCCCTAATGACATGGGGATGTAGGGGATCAGGCCCTGGTGTTAAGCTAAGTTCCCTGATGACATGGGGATGTAGGGTATCAGTTCCTCGTGTTGAGCTAAGTTCTCTGATGACATGGGGATGTAGGGGATCAGGCCCTGGTGTTAAGCTAAGTTCCCTGATGACATGGGGAAATAGGGGATCAGGCCCTGGTGTTAAGCTAAGTTCCCTGATGACATGGGGATGTAGTAGATCAGGCCCTGGTGTTGAGCCAAGTTCCCTGATGACATGGGGATGTAGGGGATCAGGCCCTGGTGTTAAGCTAAGTTCCCTGATGACATGAGGATGTAAGGTATCAGTTCCTCGTGTTGAGCTAAGTTCCCTGATGACATGGGGATGTAGGGTATCAGTACCTCGTGTTGAGCTAAGTTCCCTGATGACATGGGGATGTAGAATATCAGTTCCTCGTGTTGAGCTAAGTTCCCTGATGACATGGGGATGTAGGGTATCAGTTCCTCGTGTTGAGCTAAGTTCCCTGATGACATGGGGATGTAGGGTATCAATTTCTCGTGTTGAGCTAAGTTCCCTGATAACATGGGGATGTAGGGTATCAGTTCCTCGTGTTGAGCTAAGTTCTCTGATGACATGGGGATGTAGGGTATCAGTCTCCGTGTTGAGCTAAGTTCTCTGATGACATGGGGATGTAGGGGATCAGGCCCTGGTGTTAAGCTAAGTTCCCTGATGACATGGGGATGTAGGGGATCTGGTCCTGGTGTTAAGCTAAGTACCCTGATGACATGGGGATGTAGGGGATCAGGTCCTGGTGTTAAGCTAAGTTCCCTGATGACATGGGGATGTAGGGGATCAGGCCCTGGTGTTAAGCTAGGTTCCCTGATGACATGGGGATGTAGGGGATCAGGCCCTGGTGTTGAGCCAAGTTCCCTGATGACATGGGGATGTAGGGGATCAGGCCCTGGTGTTGAGCCAAGTTCCCTGATGACATGGGGATGTAGGGGATCAGGCCCTGGTGTTGAGCCAAGTTTCCTGATGACATGGGGATGTAGGGGATCAGGCCCTGGTGTTGAGCCAAGTTCCCTGATGACATGGGGATGTTGGGGATCAGGCCCTGGTGTTGAGCCAAGTTCTCTGATGACATGGGGATGTAGGGGATCAGGCCCTGGTGTTGAGCCAAGTTCCCTGATGACATGGGGATGTAGGGGATCAGGCCCTGGTGTTGAGCCAAGTTCCCTGATGACATGGGGATGTAGGGGATCAGGCCCTAGTGGTAAGCTAAGTTCCCTGATGACATGGTGATGTAGGGGATCAGGCCCTGGTGTTAAGCTAAGTTCCCTGATTACATGGGGATGTAGGGGATCAGGCCCTGGTGTTAAGCTAAGTTCCCTGATGACATGGGGATGTAGGGGATCAGGCCCTGGTGTTAAGCTAAGTTTCCTGATGACATGGGGATGTAGGGTATCAGTTCCTCGTGTTAAGCTAAGTTCACTGATTACATGGGGATGTAGGGTATCAGTTCCTCGTGTTGAGCTAAGTTCTCTGATGACATGGGGATGTAGGGGATCAGGCCCTGGTGTTGAGCCAAGTTCTCTGATGACAAGGATGCATGATAACAGTGTCTGATGTTGAACTAAGTTCTCTAATTGCACAAGGATGCTGGATATCACCTCATGGTGCTGAGCTTAGGTCTCTGAGGACACATGGATGTAGGCTATAATGTCCTGGTGTTAAGCTTAGGACACAAGCCATTATGCCCTGATGTAGAGATAAATTCATAATGTAAAAATGTCCAGGTGCAGTTTCCTCCCAAGCTACAGGTAGGGTGAGCCACGGTAGGGTGAGCCCATGGAATAATATTGACTTCTCCGGGGACATCGTGCTGTCGAGGCTCACATGTGACGATGGGTGCACAGTATGAATTCTTACCCCAAGGGATCTCATATTGAAGCCATCCTTCTGCGCGGCGACATCTCAGTTTGCGGGAGTTTAATGAGACAAGATTACACCAGGAAATAACTGCTCCTCTCATGTTCAGGAGATGATTAATCAACTAAGTGCAGCTCTATTTACACATGCATGTGGCGGCACATGGGGGAATTACTTGTCATACAGTCTTAATCTATGTGACGAGGAGACCTTCACGCTGGTGACCACTTATCCTCCCCACACTACACCCGCAGAATGGCTGCTGCTCCAGAACAGAGTCAGGAGGACTCCACATACAGTCAGTTCTGTTATTATTAGGGATGAGCGAATCGACTTTGGATGTTTAATCCGAAGTCAATTCGCTCATCCCTAGTTATTATATCATGTCTTATACTCCAGTTACATCCAAAGCTCCAGTTCTAATTGAGCAGTTACATCATGTTTAATGCTTCACTCACATCCACATTCTCCTGTGGCTTTGTGTCTTATACTGCATTAAGATGATCCAGAGCTGCATTCACAGTGCTTCAGTGACCTCATGTCTTATACTCTAGTCACATCCAGAGCTGCATTAATAATTCTGCCATTACATCATTGTAACGATATCAACCGTTGGCGCCGTCCTTCTCCCCTGGTCAGCATGGCGCTGTAGAGCTGCTCCAGAGACTTCCAAGGCTGAGTGGTGATTCCCAGTAGCTGTGCAGCTCTTACAAGAGCTAGTAGTGATATAGCTGTTCCCTACAACACGAGACGAGGCTGCGAGTTGAGGGTAAGAAAATTCACCTTTATTGGTGCCACACTTGGCCTTATATACAAGTCTCCATGCAAGGGGACCTCCCCTCTGGACCTCAAGGAGAACTGCGTGACAACCACAAAGACCAATGGAAATAACCACACAATCCGGGACAGTCCTACACAATGTCTCCCCTCTGCCTGGGAGATAATTAGGTCAGAAACTGTATGTAACCCAATCATCCCAACAGACAAACAGAGGGTCAGAAACTGTATGTAACCCAATCATCTCACCAGACAAACAGGGGGTCAGAAACTGTATGCAACCCAATCATCTCAACAGACAAACAGAGGGTCAGAAACTGTATGAAACCCAATAATCTCACCAGACAAACAGAGGGTCAGAAACTGTATGTAACCCAATAATCTCAACAGACAAACAGAGGGTCAGAAACTGTATGTAACCCAATAATCTCAACAGACAAACAGAGGGTTAGAAACTGTATGTAACCCAATCATCTCAACAGACAAACAGAGGGTCAGAAACTGTATGAAACCCAATCATCTCACCAGACAAACAGAGGGTCAGAAACTGTATGTAACCCAATCATCTCACCAGACAAACAGAGGGTCAGAAACTGTATGTAACCCAATAATCTCAACAGACAAACAGAGGGTCAGAAACTGTATGTAACCCAATCATCTCACCAGACAAACAGAGGGTCAGAAACTGTATGTAACCCAATAATCTCAACAGACAAACAGAGGGTCAGAAACTGTATGTAACCCAATAATCTCAACAGACAAACAGAGGGTCAGAAACTGTATGTAACCCAATCATCTCACCAGACAAAAAGAGGGTCAGAAACTGTATGTAACCCAATCATTTCACCAGACAAACAGAGGGTCAGAAATGGTATGTAACCCAATAATCTCAACAGACAAACAGAGGGTTAGAAACTGTATGTAACCCAATCATCTCAACAGACAAACAGAGGGTCAGAAACTGTATGTAACCCAATCATCTCAACAGACAAACAGAGGGTCAGAAACTGTATGTAACCCAATAATCATAGCAGACAAACAGAGGATCAGAAACTGTATGCAACCCAATAATCACAGCAGACAAACAGAGGGTCAGAAACTGTATGTAACCCAATCATCTCAACAGACAAACAGGGTCAGAAACTGTATGCAACCCAATAATCACAGCAGACAAACAGAGGGTCAGAAACTGTATGTAACCCAATAATCACAGCAGACAAACAGAGGGTCAGAAACTGTATGTAACCCAATAATCATAGCAGACAAACAGAGGATCAGAAACTGTATGCAACCCAATAATCTCAACAGACAAACAGAGGGTCAGAAACTGTATGTAACCCAATCATCTCAACAGACAAACAGAGGATCAGAAACTGTATATAACCCAATCATCACAACAGACAAACAGAGGGTCAGAAACTGTATATAACCCAATAATCACAGCAGACAAACAGAGGGTCAGAAACTGTATGTAACCCAATCATCACAACAGACAAACAGAGGGTCAGAAACTGTATGTAACCCAATCATCTCAACAGACAAACAGAGGGTCAGAAACTGTATGTAACCCAATCATCTCAACAGACAAACAGAGGGTCAGAAACGGTATGTAACCCAATAATCATAGCAGACAAACAAAGGGTCAGAAACTGTATGCAACCCAATAATCTCAACAGACAAACAGAGGGTCAGAAACTGTATGTAACCCAATCATCTCAACAGACAAACAGAGGATCAGAAACTGTATATAACCCAATCATCACAACAGACAAACAGAGGGTCAGAAACTGTATATAACCCAATAATCACACCAGACAAACAGAGGATCAGAAACTGTATGCAACCCAATAATCTCAACAGACAAACAGAGGGTCAGAAACTGTATGTAACCCAATCATCTCAACAGACAAACAGAGGGTCAGAAACTGTATATAACCCAATAATCACAGCAGACAAACAGAGGATCAGAAACTGTATATAACCCAATCATCACAACAGACAAACAGAGGGTCAGAAACTGTATATAACCCAATAATCACAGCAGACAAACAGAGGGTCAGAAACTGTATGTAACCCAATCATCACAGCAGACAAACAGAGGGTCAGAAACTGTATGTAACCCAATCATCTCAACAGACAAACAGAGGGTCAGAAACTGTATGTAACCCAATAATCACAGCAGACAAACAGAGGGTCAGAAACTGTATGTAACCCAATCATCACAACAGACAAACAGAGGGTCAGAAACTGTATGTAACCCAATAATCACAGCAGACAAACAGAGGGTCAGAAACTGTATGTAACCCAATCATCTCAACAGACAAACAGAGGGTCAGAAACTGTATGTAACCCAATAATCACAGCAGACAAACAGAGGGTCAGAAACTGTATGTAACCCAATCATCACAACAGACAAACAGAGGGCTTCTGTTACAATCATGTTTTATATAATGACTTTTTAGGGTGTATATAGAGGTAATACTGATGGACCTATCAGTATATTGGACCCAGGGGTGCACCTAGCCTTTTTGCTGCCTGAGGCGAAGAATCAAATGACACCCCCATGCCAAATTCTCAACCTAACCCATTCCTTCCAGCCCTACTGTTAAATGGTTGTCCAGGTTCAGGGCTGAACAATTTCTTGCTCCGATGCTCCCTTTGCCTTGCGCTGCATTGCGCAGGGCAAGTTCTGTTTGTTGTGAGCCGGTGATGTATCGGGTTTCATATCAGTATGTTAGGCAGAGACTTCCGCCCAGCAGGGAGCCTGGTGATGTCACCAGCACAGGCAGGTGGTGTATAGCGCTGTTCTGAGTGGTTTTAGAGGCGGGTACCACCGGGCTCCCTGCTAGGTGGAAGTTTCTGCCTAGCATACCAATATAAATCCCAGTACATCACCGGCTCACGACAAACGGACCTTGCCCTGCACAATGCAAAGGAGCACCGGAGCAAGGAAATGCTCCATTCGTACATGCTAAAGGAGTGAAGGGGAGCCCTGAACCCAAACAAACCCTTTAAAGGCATACCTGGAAAACATTACAAACAGGTGAACCCAGAACCCAGAAAGATTGTCAAAATTTGGGTTATTCAGCTTAGAAAAAAGACGACTGAGGGGAGATCTCCTTACTGTAAAAGCAGTGAGACTATGGACTCTTTACTGTAAGAGCAGTGAGACTATAGACTCTATACTGTAAAAGCGGTGAGACTATGGACTATATACTGTAAGAGCAGTGAGACTATGGACTCTTTACTGTAAGAGCAGTGAGACTATGTACTCTTTACTGTAAGAGCAGTGAGACTATGGACTCTTTACTGTAAGAGCAGTGAGACTATGGACTCTTTACTGTAAGAGCAGTGAGACTATGGACTCTATACTGTAAGAGCGGTGAGACTATGGACTCTATACTGTAAGAGCGGTGAGACTATGGACTCTATACTGTAAGAGCAGTGAGACTATGGACTCTTTACTGTAAGAGCAGTGAGACTATGGACTATATACTGTAAGAGCAGTGAGACTATGGACTCTTTACTGTAAGAGCAGTGAGACTATGGACTCTTTACTGTAAGAGCAGTGAGACTATGGACTCTTTACTGTAAGAGCAGTGAGACTATGGACTCTATACTGTAAGAGCAGTGAGACTATGGACTCTTTACTGTAAGAGCAGTGAGACTATGGACTCTTTACTGTAAGAGCAGTGAGACTATGGACTATATACTGTAAGAGCAGTGAGACTATGGTCTCTTTACTGTAAGAGCGGTGAGACTATGGACTCTTTACTGTAAGAGCAGTGAGACTGTGGACTCTTTACTGTAAGAGCAGTGAGACTATGGACTCTATACTGTAAGAGCAGTGAGACTATAGACTCTACTGTAAGAGCAGTGAGACTATGGTCTCTTTACTGTAAGAGCAGTGAGACTATGGACTCTATACTGTAAGAGCAGTGAGACTATGGACTCTTTACTGTAAGAGCAGTGAGAATATGGACTCTGTACTGTAAGAGCAGTGAGACTATGGACTCTTTACTGTGAGAGCAGTGAGACTATGGACTCTTTACTGTAACAGCAGTGCGACTATGGACTCTTTACTGTAAGAGCAGTGAGACTATGGACTCTATACTGTAAGAGCAGTGAGACTATGGATTCTTTACTGTACGAGCAGTGAGACTATGGACTCTTTACTGTAAGAGCAGTGAGACTATGGACTCTGTACTGTAAGAGCAGTGACACTATGGACTCTTTACTGTAAGAGCAGTGAGACTATGGACTCTGTACTGTAAGAGCAGTGAGACTATGGACTCTTTACTGTGAGAGCAGTGAGACTATGGACTCTTTACTGTAACAGCAGTGCGACTATGGACTCTTTACTGTAAGAGCAGTGAGACTGTGGACTCTATACTGTAAGAGCAGTGAGACTATGGACTCTTTACTGCAAGAGCAGTGAGACTGTGGACTCTTTACTGTAAGAGCGGTGAGACTATGGACTCTATACTGTAAGAGCAGTGAGACTATGGACTCTATACTGTAAGAGCAGTGAGACTATGGACTCTTTACTGTAAGAGCAGTGAGACTATGGACTCTTTACTGCAAGAGCAGTGAGACTATGGACTCTTTACTGTAAGAGCAGTGAGACTATGGACTCTATACTGTAAGAGCAGTGAGACTATGGGCTCTATACTGTAAGAGCAGTGAGACTATGGACTCTATACTGTAAGAGAAGTGAGACTATGGACTATATACTGTAAGAGCAGTGAGACTATGGACTATATACTGTAAGAGCAGTGAGACTATGGACTCTTTACTGTAAGAGCAGTGAGACTATGGACTCTATAGTGTAAGAGCAGTGAGACTATGGACTCTTTACTGTAAGAGCAGTGAGACTATGGACTCTATACTGTAAGAGCAGTGAGACTATGGACTCTTTACTGTAAGAGCAGTGAAACTATGGACTCTTTACTGTATGAGCAGTGACAGTTACGACTCCTTACTGTAAGAGCAGTGAGACTATGGACTCTATACTGTAAGAGCAGTGAGACTATGGACTCTTTACTGTAAGAGCATTAAGACTATGGACTCTTTACTGTAAGAGCAGTGAGACTATGGACTCTTTACTGTAAGAGCGGTGAGACTATGGACTCTTTACTGTAAGAGCAGTGAGACTATGGACTCTATACTGTAAGAGCAGTGAGACTATGGACTCTATACTGTAAGAGCAGTGAGACTATGGACTCTTTACTGTAAGAGCAGTGAGACTATGGACTCTTTACAGTAAGAGCAGTGAGACTATGGACTCTTTATAGTAGAAGTAGTGAAACTATGGACTTTTTACTGTAAGAGCAGTGACACTATGGACTTCTTACTGTAAGATCAGTGAGACTATGGACTATTTACTGTAAGAGCAGTGAGACTATGGACTCTTTACTGTAAGAGCAGTGAGACTATGGACTCTGTACTGTAAGAGCAGTGAGACTGTGGACTCTTTACTGTAAGAGCAGTGAGACTATGGACTCTTTACTGTAAGAGCAGTGAGACTATGGACTCTATACTGTAAGAGCAGTGAGACTATGGACTCTATACTGTAAGAGCAGTGAGACTATGGACTCTTTACTGTAAGAGCAGTGAGACTATGGACTCTTTACTGTAAGAGCAGTGAGACTATGGACTCTTTACTGTAAGAGCAGTGAAACTATGGACTCTTTACTGTATGAGCAGTGACAGTTACGACTCCTTACTGTAAGAGCAGTGAGACTATGGACTCTTTACTGTAAGAGCAGTGAGACTATGGACTCTATACTGTAAGAGCGGTGAGACTATGGACTCTATACTGTAAGAGCAGTGAGACTATGGACTCTATACTGTAAGAGCAGTGAGACTATGGACTCTTTACTGTAAGAGCATTAAGACTATGGACTCTTTACTGTAAGAGCAGTGAGACTATGGACTCTTTACTGTAAGAGCGGTGAGACTATGGACTCTTTACTGTAAGAGCAGTGAGACTATGGACTCTATACTGTAAGAGCAGTGAGACTATGGACTCTATACTGTAAGAGCAGTGAGACTATGGACTCTTTACTGTAAGAGCAGTGAGACTATGGACTCTTTACTGTAAGAGCAGTGAGACTATGGACTCTTTATAGTAGAAGTAGTGAAACTATGGACTTTTTACTGTAAGAGCAGTGACACTATGGACTTCTTACTGTAAGAGCAGTGACACTATGGACTCTTTACTGTAAGAGCAGTGAGACTATGGACTCTTTACTGTAAGAGCAGTGAGACTATGGGCTCTTTACTGTAAGAGCAGTGAGACTATGGACTCTTTACTGTAAGAGCAGTGAGACTATGGACTCTTTACTGTAAGAGCAGTGAGACTGTGGACTCTGTACTGTAAGAGCAGTGAGACTGTGGACTCTTTACTGTAAGAGCAGTGAGACTATGGACTCTTTACTGTAAGAGCAGTGAGACTATGGACTCTATACTGTAAGAGCAGTGAGACTATAGACTCTATACTGTAAGAGCAGTGAGACTATGGACTCTTTACTGTAAGAGCAGTGAGACTATGGACTCTATACTGTAAGAGCAGTGAGACTATGGACTCTACTGTAAGAGCAGTGAGACTATGGACTCTTTACTGTAAGAGCAGTGAGACTATGGACTCTTTACTGTAAGAGCAGTGAGACTATGGACTCTATACTGTAAGAGCAGTGAGACTATGGACTATATACTCTAAGATGTCAGGAAATCAAGGAGATTGGCTGAGCATGGAGGAATCTAACAGCCTGCTTGATTTCTCTTGATTCAGTGTTGATAGGGTTAATTACCACTTCCCTTTTCTCAGCTGTTGCTCAGTGGTCATCACTTCTACCCTTTATAGTCTCACCCCACCCTTCTGACTATGCGTAGATGGCTTCATTCGGGTTTGGCTGAGCTGGTGTGAGATCCTCTCTGGTGTTCCTGTTCTTCCATCTCTACAGAAGTTAAGTGTTGCATTTGTTTGTATTTGTTATATTCCCTGTTGTTGTATCTGGGCCTGAGACAGAGACTTCCATTCGTCCATCTGGGGAGGAATGGGTTGTTTTTGGTCCTATACTTATTCCAGGGCCTTATAGGGAAATCAGGGCCTAGGTATCCTGCTTATAAATATTCCTACCTTCAAGGTCTATTCATATTGATAGGTAGTCAGGGCCCGGATTAGGGTTGTCTTGGAGGTGACCTGTTTCTTCCCTAGTTTCCAGGCCCAGTTACTGCTCCTCTTCCCTCCTGTGTTCAGTGTGAAGTCCCCCCCCCCCCCCCCCCCACTGATCGTGACATTATCAACCGCCCAAAAAAAACGCCATTTTGTTCAGGTCATTCTAGCTATGGATCCTATGTCTGCACTGGTCGAACAGCTGCAGGGACTGTCTTTGGAGGTAGCTGACTTCCGCGCGACAGTCAAAAGGATTCAGAAACCACAGGCGGCTGGTTCCGATGGTGGGTACCAGGTCTGCCCTGAACCTAAGGTTGCCCTCCCGGACAGATTTTCTTGGGGTAGTGACAATTTCATCCGGTTCAGGGAATCGTGTAAATTGTACTCTAAGCTGCGTCCATACTCTTCTGGGGATGAGAGTCATCGTGTGGGTATGATCATTGGGTATGATCATTTCTTTGCTTAAGGATGACGCTCAATCTTGGGCTTTTTCTCTGCCGACCGGATCACCTTGCCTACGGTCGGTAGATGAATGTTTTAGAGCTTTGGGTCTTATTTATGATGACCCGGATCAGATCTCTCAGGCTGAGACCAAGTTACGTGGTTTACGGCAGGGAGAGCGCTCCGCAGAGATCTATTGCTCTGAATTTAGGAGATGGGCTACGGATACAGGGTGGAATGATCCTGGGCTCCATGGTCTACGGATACGGGGTGGAATGATCCTGGGCTCCATGGTCTACGGATACGGGGTGGAATGATCCTGCGCTCCATGGCCAGTTCTGTCAGGGTCTCTCTGAGAGACTGCAGGATGCATTAGCCTTTCATGAAAAACCTGAATCATTGGAAGCAGCTACAGTTGTGCTCAAAATAATAGCAGTCAGACATCACTAACCTGATCAATCACTGTTTCTGGTAGAAATGATATTTCTACATGGCAAATCATTTATTAGCAGGTGTAGTAGAGTAATAGAAATCCAACAGTCAGGACATGCATGCTGCTGATTCTGTGTAATTCAATCACTTATTGAAAGGGGCATGTTCAAAATAATAGCAGTGTGGAGTTCAATGAGTGAGGTCATTCATTCTTTGAAAAACAGGTGGCAATTATTGCCCTTATTTAACCCCTTAAGGACCGGGCTCATTTTAATCTTAAGGACCAGGCCCATTTTTTTCAAATCTGACCAGTGTCACTTTTTGTATGAATAACTTTAAAACGCTTTTACTTATCCAGGCCATTCTGAGATTGTTTTTTCGTCACATATTGTACTTCCTGACACTAGTAAAATGGAGTAAAAAAAATTAATTTTTAGTTAGAAAAAAATTTCAAATTTACCAAACATTTTGAAAAATTTCCTAATTTCCAAATTTAAATTTCTCTACTTCTTTAATACATAGTAATACCTCCAAAAATAGTTATTATTTTACATTCCCCATATGTCTACTTCATGTTTGGATCATTTTGGGAATGCCATTTTATTTTTTGTGGACGTTACAAGGCTTAGAAGTTTATAAGCAAATCTTGACATTTTTCAGAAAATTTCTAAAAACCCACTTTTTCAGGACCAGTTCAGGTCTGAAGTCACTTTTTGAGGCTTACATAATAGAAACCACCCACAAATGACCCCATTTTACAAACTACACCCCTCAAGGTATTCAAAACTGATTTTTACAAACTTTGTTAACCCTTCAGGTGTCCCACAAGAATTAATGGAAAATAGAGATAAAATGTCAAAAATTTTTGGCAGATTTTCCATTTTACTAATTTTTTTCCAGTTACAAAGCAAGGCTTAACAGCCAAACAAAACTCAATATTTATTGCCCTGATTCTGTAGTTTACAGAAACACCCCAAATGTGGTCATAAACCGCTGTACGGGCACACGGCAGGGCGCAGAAGGAAAGGAATGCCATACGGTTTTTGGAAGGCAAATTTTGCTGGACTGGTTTTTTGACACCATGTCCCATTTGAAGCCCCCCTGATGCACCCCTGGAGTAGAAACTCCATAAAAGTGACTCCATTTTGGAAACTACGGGATAGGTTGGCAGTTTTGTTGGTAGTATTTTAGGGTACAGATGATTTTTGGTTGCTCTATATTACACTTTTTGTTATTTACAACATTCATCTGACAGGTTAGATCTTGTGGTATTTTTATAGAGCAGGTTGTCACAGACGCGACCATACCAAATCTGACTACTTTTTTGGGTTGTTTGTTTGAGTTTTACATAACAAAGCATTAAAAAAAATCTTTAGTTTCTCCACATTCTGAAAGCCATAGTTTTATTTATTTTTTGGGCGACTGTCTTGTGTAGGGGCTAATTTTTTTCAGGATGAGATGACGGTTTGATTGACACTATTTTGGGGTGCGTATGCCTTTTTGATCGCTTGCTATTACACTTTTTGTGATGTAGGGTGACAAAAAATGGCTTATTTTACACAGTTTAAAAAATATATATTTTACGGTATTCACCCGAGGGGTAAGGTCATGTGATATTTTTATAGAGCAGGTTATTATGGACGTGGCGATACCTAATATGTCTGCTTTTTTTTATTTATTTAAGTTTTACACAATGATTTCATTTTTTAAAACAAAAAAAAATCATGTTTTAGTGTCTCCACAGTTTGAGAGCCATAGTTTTTTCAGTTTTTGGGCGATTATCTTGGGTAGGGTATGATTTTTGCAGGATAAGATGACGGTTTGATTGGTACTATTTTGGGGTGTGTATGACTTTTTGATCGCTTGCTATTACACTTTTTGTGATGTAAGGTGACAAAAAATTGCTTTTTTTACACCGTTTTTATTTTTTCACGGTATTCACCTGAGGGGTTAGGTCATGTGATATTTTTATAGAGCAGGTTATTACGGGCGCGGTGATCCCTAATATGTGTAGTGCATTTTATTTTTTTAATTTTTAATCAGTGATAAATGTGTTTTTAAATTAAAAAAATTTTTTGAGCCAGACCCACTTGGTTCTTGAAGATCCAGTGGGTCTGATGTCTGTATAATACAATACAGTACACTATATAGTGTACTGTACTGTATTTTCACTTTACACTTAGTCTGATCAGACTTTTGCCTTAACATGGCAAGCCGGAAGCCTGTGAAGGTGTCCGGTTGCCATGGTAACCATCACCCGCTGCCACAACAGAGCAGCAGGTGATGGGGAGGGAGGGGGGCCCCCTCCCTCTAAGATCCCGTCAAGAATCGGGGGCTGAAACGGCACAGCAGCCCCCGATGGGAGAGGGAGGGAGCTTCCTCTCTGTTAACCCCTTTCCATACAGCAGTCCCTACGGACCGTGGCATGGAAGTGGTTAAACGGCTGACATCTGTGAGCACAGATGTCAGCCGTTTCAAGCAGAGTGTCAGCAATGTGCTGACACTCTGCTAACCGCTCGGCCATCCTGAGAGAGGGGGCGGGCGGATGATCGTGCCTGCCCGCCCCCCCCCCCCCCCCCAGCACCGCCCGCACCTCCGGGGGAAGGGGGGTTAAAAATGAAAAGTTAGGTCATTTTGAAGTTTCTGATCAGAAATTTCGAAAGAGCTGCAAACCGCAGGTTTGAATTGACCTGCGGTTTGCAGCGATCGCCGATACAAGGGTGGGTCTCAGTGTCCTTAAGTACTGGGACATCAGGGCTGTACGCCCTGTGTCCCCAAGAGGTTAAGGAAGGAAGGCAGCAAATGTTGTACACGCCGGTTACAGTGCATTTCTCTCTGAAATTCTGAAAAAAATGGGTCGTTCCAGACATTGTTCAGAAGAACAGCGCACCTTGATTAAAAAGATGATTGGAGAGGGGAAAACATATAAAGAAGTGCAGAAAATGATCGGCTGCTCAGCTAAAATGATCGCAAATGCTTTAAAATGGCGACCAAAACCTGAAAGACGTGGAAGAAAGAGAAAAACTACCATTGGAATGGATAGAAGAATAGCCAAAATGGCGAGGACTCGGCCAACAATCAGCTCCAGGAAGATGAAAGAAGGTGTAAAGTTCCCTGTGAGTCCTGTTACAAGGAGAAGACGCCGATGTGAAGCCGAGCGATCTGCAAGAAGCCCCCGCAAAGTCCCACTGCTGGAAACAAGACGTGTGCTGAAGAGCTTACAATCTGCCAAAGAGCACATTGACGGCCTGAAGAGACATTCTGTGGACTGATGGAAGTAAGATGGTTCTGTTTGGGTCTAGTGGCCGGAGACAGTTTGTCAGACGACCCCCAAACACTGAATTCAGCCCCAGTACACTGTGAAGACAGTAAAGCATGGTGGACAAGCATCAAGATATGGGGATGTCTCTCATACTACGGTGTTGGGCCTATTTATCGCAGACCAGGGATCACGGATCAGTCTGAATCCATCAGAATACTGGAAGAGGTCACGCTGCCTTATGCTGAAGAGGAGATGCCCTTGAAATGGGTGCTCCAACAAGACAACGACCCCAAACACACCAGTAAACGGGCAACATCTTGGCTCCAGACCAACAAGACTGACGTTATGGAGCGGCCGGCCCAATCCCCGGATCTTAATCCAATAGAAAACTTGTGGGTGACATCAAAAATGCAGTTTCTGAGGCAAAACCAAGAACTAGAGAAGAACTGTGGAATGTGGTTCCATCATCCTGGGCTGGAGAACCTGGTCACAGGGGCCGAAGGTGGTGACTCCGAGCAGCACAGACGTCCAGCAGGTCTCAGAAACAGCGGTTATACAACTGAGTATTAGTGACGGGATTCAGAGGGAAGAAAATCTACAGACATTTCTCAGTTTATATAGTGAATGTTTGTAAAGAAGAAGACAAACACTGCTAATATTCACTTTTCTTCAAATTTTTTAGAGGAACAACACAAATTTGATAATTTTTTTTTCATCTTTTGATTTGGAATAGAATATGTAGTGTTCCCAATGCATTTGTGTGGCTGGAAATAAGAGCTATTAGAAGGATTTTGAGCTTTTTTCACTTTTTTAAACACACTGCTATTATTTTGAACACAACTAGATGCCTGAGGGGGAGATCTAGGGGTCCTCATCCTCAGGACGTACTGTCCTATAAGGTGGCGGCTTCCTTTGACACTTATAGTAAAGAGACACCTGTGAGGAGCCTATGCAGTTGGGGGAGCTACTCCTGGGACTGCTGGTAAGAGCTCTGGTCATATGAAGGGAGTCTGTTTTTGTTGTTTAAAGAAGGGACATTTCGTGAATATTTGTCAGTACATTCAGCGTCAAGGTGTAAACAAAAAAAAATAATACACTTAATCCCCAAATTACTATTGGTGGTGTGGGTGGGGAGCAAGAAAACATACTTTTGTCATTTACTGGTAGTACCCGATTTCTCCTGTCTGCCGAGGTGGCGCTAGACTCCAAAACTGTGGAAATCGACAGTGGTTAACCTCATTGATGGACAGTTTGTTCGTATGCATGGTTTGACTACTAGTGCACTAGAGAAAAGCATTTCTGTCTTTGCAATTGATTCTGCACCTCTTACCCAAAAATTCCTGTCGCAGGTGGTGAATGACATTCATTTAAGAGGGGGTGATTTCCATCAGGAATCTATCTCCTGTTATGTGTTGGAGGGTCTGCCTGCTCCGTTGGTGTTGGGCTTACCATGGTTAAGCAAACATAACCCTAACATCGATTGGCAAGCGAGACAGATTCTCGATTGGAGTGATTTTTGCATGGACAAATGTCTTAATGCATCGTTCTCTATGGTTACCACTAAAACTGTACCCTCGTTTATTTCCAAATTTTCTGATGTGTTTTCCGTGAGTGGTAACCAGGAGTTACCCCCGCATCGGGAGTATGATTGTCCCGTCAATCTTATTCCTGGAGCTAAACTGCCCAAATCTCAGTTGGATAATCTTTCGGAGCCCGAAAGAAAGGCTATGCGAGAGTATATCACCGAGAGCTTGGCGAAGGGTCATATCAGACTATCCAAATCCCCAGTGGCTGCTGGCTTGTTCTTTGAAAAAAAATAAAAAGGATGGTACCCTTAGACTATGTCCGGACTTCCGTGAGCTCAACCGTATTTCCATCCGTGATCCTTACCCCCTTCCTTTGATTCCGGATTTGTTTAGTCAGATTGTCGGTGCCAAGGTGTTCTCTAAATTGGATCTGAGGGGGGCCTAAAATCTGGTAAGGATCAGGGAGAGGGGTGAGTGGAAGACGGCCTTTAATACCCCTGAGGGTCATTTTGAAAACCTGGTCATGCCCTTTGGGTTAAGCAATGCTCCAGCGGTTTTTCATCACTTTATCAATGACATCTTTCATCATCTGGTGGAGAGATTTGTTGTATACCTTGATGACATACTAATTTATTCTCCAGACATAGAGACTCATCAGGATCACGTGAGACAGGTGTTACAGATCCTAAGAGAGAATAAGTTGTATGCCAAGATGGAAAAATGTGTTTTTGCTGTTCAGGAAGTGCAATTCCTGGGTTACCTGCTCTCATCCTCAGGTTTTCGTATAGATCCCGAGAAAGTCCGTGTGGTATTGCACTGGGATCGACCCAAAAATCTGAAAGCGCTTATGAGGTTTTTGGGATTCACCAACTACTACCGTAAATTCATTGAACTATTCAACTGTGGCTAAACCTTTAACAGACATGACTAGGAAGGGGGTCGATTTCTCTGTCTGGTCTGATGCAGCATTACAATCCTTTTCTGCTATGAAGTAATGCTTTGCTTCTGCCCCTATTCTGGTGCAACCGGACGTGTCTCAGCCATTCATTGTAGAGGTTGACGCATCCGAGGTGGGGGTGGGAGCAGTTTTGTCACAGGGTCCTTCACCTAGTAAATGGCGCCCATGTGCTTTTTTCTTTAAAAAACTCTCGACTGCTGAAGTAAATTATTATGACGTGGGTAATAGGGAATTGCTGGCCATTAAGTTGGCTTTTGAAGAATGGCTCCATTGGTTGGAAGGAGCAATTCATCATATTATGGTAATTACTGATCACAAGAATCTGGCTTACCTTGAGTCGGCTAAAAGACTGAATCCAAAGCAGGCCAGATGGTCGCTGTTTTTCACCAGATTTAACTTCATTGTCACCTACAGTCCTGGGGTTAAAAACGTCAAGGCGGATGCTTTGTCGCGCAGCTTTCCTGGGGGGGGGGGGGGATTCTAAAGATCCTAGTCCTATATTGTGTGAAGGGGTAGTCGTATCTGCCCTATATCCTGATCTTGAGGCTAAGGTGTTGGAGGCCCAAGAGGATGCTCCGGACTCTTGTCCTCCAGGGAAATTGTTTGTTTCTTCAGACTTACGTCATAAGGTATTTGAGGATTATCACTGTACTATCTTGGCTGGACACCCTGGGAGCAGATCCACTGTCAATCTCATCTCGCGCAGATTTTGGTGGCCGGGGCTGTGTAAGTGTGTTGAGGACTATGTGTCAGCCTGATGTACCTGTGCTCGTGCTAAGGTGACACATACTCGGCCTTCTGGATCTCTTCTTTCGTTACCCATCTCGTCCAGACCTTGAACGCATTTGTCCATGGACTTTATCACGGATTTACCAAATTCTTCGGGAAAAAACGTAATCCCGGTGGTAGTTGATCGGTTTAGCAAAATGGCACATTTTATAGCATTGCCTGCTCTACCAAATGCCAAGACTCTTGCACAGTTGTTTGTCGATAACATCGTGAAACTACATGGCATTCTCATTTGTCCATGGACTTTATTACAGATTTGCCTAATTCCTCAGGGAAAACTGTGATTCTGGTGGTTGTTGATCGCTTCAGCAAGATGTCGCACTTTATAGCATTATCAGGTCTACCTAATGCTAAAACTCTCGCACAAGTGTTTGTCGATAACATCGTGAAGCTACACTGTATCCCCTCTGATGTGGTGTCTGATCGGGGGACTCAGTTTGTTTCTAGATTCAGGAAAGCGTTCTGTACTCGACGGTGGGTACAACTGTCCTTTTCTTCGGCTTTTCATCCTCAGTCGAACGGACAGACTGAGCTCACCAATCAGAATCTGGAGACTTACTTGAGATGTTTTGTTTCGGAGAACCAGGAGGAGTGGTCTTCATTCTTGTCGTTAGTGGAGTTTGCCATTAATAACCGTAGACAGGAGTCCACTGATAAGTCGCCATATTTTGGGGCATATGGATTCCATCCACAGTTTGGCACATTTTCTGGTTCTCAAACTTCCAGCATTCCTGAGGAGGAACGGTTTTCCTCTTCTTTGTCTTCGATTTGGCGGAAAATTATAAATAACCTGAAGAAGATGGGTAACAGGTATAAGCGTGTAGCTGACAGGAGACGTATGAATGGTCCGGACCTGATAGTGGGTGATTCTGTGTGGCTGTCCACAAGAAACATTAAGCTTAAGGTACCTTCTTGGAAGTTGGGCCCAAGATTTATTGGTCAATATAAGATCACTACCATTGTTAACCCTGTAGCCTTCCGTCTTGAACTTCCTCAGGCTTTGAAAATTCATAATGTATTTCATAAGTCGTTGTTGAAGAAATGTGTCAAACCTGTTGAGCCGTCCTCCTTGCCTCCTGCTCTTGTCATGGTGGATGGTAATTTAGAATTTCAAATCAGCAGCATTGTGGACTCCCGAGTTCTGCGTAGATCCCTCCAGTATCTCGTCCACCGGAAGGGTTACGGACCAGAGGAGAAGATGTGGGTTCCAGCGGCCGATGTTAATGCGAATCGTCCATCCTGATAAGGTCGGTCCTGGGTACCCGAAGGTCACCCGTAAAAGGGGGGTTACTGTCACGGTCCCTCAGATGACTGATGTCAGGAAATCAAGGAGATTGGCTGTGTTCAGTGTTGATAGGGTTAATTACCACTTCCCTTTTCTCAGCTGTTGCTCAGTGGTCATCACTTCTACTCTTTATAGTCTCACCCCACCCTTCTGACTATGCATAGATAGCTTCATTCGGGTTTGGCTGAGCTGGTGTGAGATCCTCTCTGGTGTTCCTGTTCTTCCATCTACAGAAGTTAAGTGTTAGGGTTAACTTCTGTTTGTATTTGTTATATTCCCTGTTGTTGTATCTGGGCCTGAGACAGAGACTTCCATTCGTCCATCTGGGGAGGAATGGGTTGTCTCTGGTCCTATACTTATTCCAGGGTCTTATAGGGAAATCAGGGCCTAGGTATCCTGCTTATAAATATTCTTACCTTCAAGGTCTATTCATATTGATAGGTAATAAGTGCCCGGATTAGGGTTGTCTTGGAGATGACCTGTTTCTTCCCTAGTTTCCAGGCCCAGTTACTGTTCCCCTTCCCTCCTGTGTTCAGTGTGGAGTTCCCCCCACGTGACATAAGAGCAGTGAGACTGTGGACTCTTTACTGTAAGAGCAGTGAGACTATGGACTCTATACTGTAAGAGCAGTGAGACTATGGACTCTTTACTGTAAGAGCAGTGAGACTATGGACTCTGTACTGTAAGAGCAGTGAGACTATGGACTCTTTACTGTAAGAGCAGTGAGACTATGGACTCTTTACTGTAAGAGCAGTGAGACTATGGACTCTTTACTGTAAGAGCAGTGAGACTATGGACTCTTTACTGTAAGAGCTGTGAGACTATGGACTCTTTACTGTAAGAGCAGTGAGACTATGGACTCTTTACTGTAAGAGCAGTGAGACTATGGACTCTACTGTAAGAGCAGTGAGACTATGGACTCTTTACTGTAAGAGCAGTGAGACTATGGACTCTTTACTGTAAGAGCAGTGAGACTATGGACTCTATACTGTAAGAGCAGTGAGACTATGGACTCCATACTGTAAGAGCAGTGAGACTATGGACTCTTTACTGTAAGAGCAGTGAGACTATGGACTCTTTACTGTAAGAACAGTGAGACTATGGACTCTTTACTGTAAGAGCAGTGAGACTATGGACTCTTTACTGTAAGAGCAGTGGGACTATGGAGTCTTTACTGTAAGAGCTGTGAGACTATGGACTCTTTACTGTAAGAGCAGTGAGACTATGGACTCTATACTGTAAGAGCAGTGAGACTATGGACTCTTTACTGTAAGAGCAGTGAGACTATGGACTCTTTACTGTAAAAGCAGTGAGACTATTGACTCTTTACTGTAAGAGCAGTGAGACTATGGACTCTATACTGTAAGAGCAGTGAGACTATGGACTCTATACTGAAAGAGCAGTGAGACTATGGACTCTTTACTGTAAGAGCAGTGAGACTATGGACTCTTTACTGTAAGAGCAGTGAGACTATGGACTCTATACTGAAAGAGCAGTGAGACTATGGACTCTATACTGTAAGAGCAGTGAGACTATGGACTCTATACTGTAAGAGCAGTGAGACTATAGACTCTTTACTGTAAGAGCAGTGAGACTATGGACTCTATACTGTAAGAGCAGTGAGACTATGGACTCTTTACTGTAAGAGCAGTGAGACTATGGACTCTTTACGGTAAGAGCAGTGAGACTATGGACTCTTTACTGTAAGAGCAGTGAGACTATGGACTCTGTACTGTAAGAGCAGTGAGACTATGGACTCTTTACTGTAAGAGCAGTGAGACTATGGACTCTATACTGTAAGAGCAGTGAGACTATGGACTCTATACTGAAAGAGCAGTGAGACTATGGACTCTTTACTGTAAGAGCAGTGAGACTATGGACTCTTTACTGTAAGAGCAGTGAGACTATGGACTCTATACTGAAAGAGCAGTGAGACTATGGACTCTATACTGTAAGAGCAGTGAGACTATGGACTCTATACTGTAAGAGCAGTGAGACTATAGACTCTTTACTGTAAGAGCAGTGAGACTATGGACTCTATACTGTAAGAGCAGTGAGACTATGGACTCTTTACTGTAAGAGCAGTGAGACTATGGACTCTATACTGTAAGAGCAGTGAGACTATGGACTCTTTACTGTAAGAGCAGTGAGACTATGGACTCTGTACTGTAAGAGCAGTGAGACTATGGACTCTTTACTGTAAGAGCGGTGAGACTATGGACCCTCTTCCGGTCTGTATGCAGGATGCGGAGCCTCTTCCGGTCTGTGTGCAGGATGCGGTGCCTCTTCCGGTCTGTATGCAGGATGCGGTGCCTCTTCCGGTTTGTATGCAGGATGCGGTGCCTCTTCCGGTTTGTATGCAGGATGCGGTGCCTCTTTTGGTCTGTATGCAGGATGCGGAGCCTCTTCCGGTCTGTGTGCAGGATGCGGTGCCTCTTCCGGTCTGTATGCAGGATGCGGTGCCTCTTCCGGTTTGTATGCAGGATGCGGTGCCTCTTCCGGTTTGTATGCAGGATGCGGTGCCTCTTTTGGTCTGTATGCAGGATGCGGTGCCTCTTTTGGTCTGTATGCAGGATGCGGTGCCTCTTCCGGTCTGTGTGCAGGATGCGGTGCCTCTTTTGGTCTGTATGCAGGATGCGGAGCCTCTTCCGGTCTGTATGCAGGATGCGGTGCCTCTTCCGGTCTGTATGCAGGATGCGGTGCCTCTTCCGGTCTGTATGCAGGATGCGGAGCCTCTTCCGGTCTGTATGCAGGATGCGGTGCCTCTTCCGGTCTGTATGCAGGATGCGGTGCCTCTTCCGGTCTGTATGCAGGATGCGGTGCCTCTTCCGGTCTGTATGCAGGATGCGGTGCCTCTTCCGGTCTGTATGCAGGATGCGGTGCCTCTTCCGGTCTGTATGCAGGATGCGGTGCCTCTTCCGGTCTGTATGCAGGATGCGGAGCCTCTTCCGGTCTGGATGCAGGATGCGGAGCCTCTTCCGGTCTGGATGCAGGATGCGGTGCCTCTTCCGGTCTGTATGCAGGATGCGGAGCCTCTTCCGGTCTGGATGCAGGATGCGGTGCCTCTTCCGGTCTGTATGCAGGATGCGGAGCCTCTTCCGGTCTGTATGCCGGATGCGGTGCCTCTTCTGGTCTGTATGCAGGATGCGGTGCCTCTTCCGGTCTGTATGCAGGATGCGGTGCCTCTTCCGGTCTGTATGCAGGATGCGGTGCCTCTTCCGGTCTGTATGCAGGATGCGGTGCCTCTTCCGGTCTGTATGCAGGATGCGGAGCCTCTTCCGGTCTGGATGCAGGATGCGGTGCCTCTTCCGGTCTGTATGCAGGATGCGGTGCCTCTTCCGGTCTGTATGCAGGATGCGGAGCCTCTTCCGGTCTGGATGCAGGATGCGGTGCCTCTTCCGGTCTGTATGCAGGATGCGGAGCCTCTTCTGGTCTGTATGCAGGATGCGGTGCCTCTTCCGGTCTGTGTGCAGGATGCGGTGCCTCTTCCGGTCTGTATGCAGGATGCGGTGCCTCTTCCGGTCTGTATGCAGGATGCGGAGCCTCTTCCGGTCTGGATGCAGGATGCGGTGCCTCTTCCGGTCTGTATGCAGGATGCGGTGCCTCTTCCGGTCTGTATGCAGGATGCGGTGCCTCTTCCGGTCTGTGTGCAGGATGCGGAGCCTCTTCCGGTCTGGATGCAGGATGCGGTGCCCGGCTCAGGTGGCCCGATGACATCATTGCGCTGCCTGCTCCGGCCTCTGATAGGCTTCAGGCCTAGCGTGTCTAGCCTATCGGCGGGGCAGAGAGACATGGCTCCTTTGTCCAGCTGAAACATTTGACTGTATCGTCCCGAGGACGGGGGCGCAGCTGAATATGGAGAAAGGAGCGCTGCCACCACCCCCACTTTTCCCTGAGGCAATCTCCTTGCCTGGTGGCTATGCTCTACTGATTAGGCCCTGTCACATTAGGGTGTCCATAAAGTGCCCAATTACAGATAAGCCCCCAATAAATGGACCATCAGCATGGGATGAGGAGGCTGCAGGCCATGCAGAACCAGGACAGGACCATGCAGACCCGTAACCGGCTGTCCTATCGGCACGTACACACCTTGAGGCATCCTGGTTCCTCGCAGTCCACACATTGAGAAGATCTATCTCCGGAGCCCTGAATCCTAATGACACTCCAGCAGGCTCTTCCCTCAGGGTGATCCAGATGTCTGCAGACGGCAGATAACGAGCAGTATTAGGTCAGGAATACTGCATTCGAGGGTAACGCCGCCGCGCACGGCCTAGAGGAGGGTAGTCGTCCAACATATACCACCTGCTACAGAACCCGAGCGGCAAGAGACGGCGGTCTACAGATGGGGGCGCGCTGGCCGTGTCTCTTCATGGGTCAGACACTGAAAGGGCATTTACCTGCAGGGGACACTGGAGAAACAGCTTTCTTCCGTATGGAGGAGAGCTAATCTGTATAAAAGACCCCCTCCACCCACTGGACATATAGAGGAGGGGTATACAGCAGAGGGTGTACATATAGAGGAGGGGTATACAGCAGAGGGTGTACATATAGAGGAGGGGTATACAGCAGAGGGTGTACATATAGAGGAGGGGTATACAGCAGAGGGTGTACATATAGAGGAGGGGTATACAGCAGAGGGTGTACATATAGAGGAGGGGTATACAGCAGAGGGTGTACATATAGAGGAGGGGTATACAGAAGAGGGTGTACATATAGAGGAGGGGTATACAGCAGAGGGTGTACATATAGAGGAGGGGTATACAGCAGAGGGTGTACATATAGAGGAGGGGTATACAGCAGAGGGTGTACATATAGAGGAGGGGTATACAGCAGAGGGTGTACATATAGAGGAGGGGTATACAGCAGAGGGTGTACATATAGAGGAGGGGTATACAGCAGAGGGTGTACATATAGAGGAGGGGTATACAGCAGAGGGTGTAGATATAGAGGAGGGGTATACAGCAGAGGGTGTACATATAGAGGAGGGGTATACAGCAGAGGGTGTACATATAGAGGAGGGGTATACAGCAGAGGGTGTACATATAGAGGAGGGGTATACAGCAGAGGGTGTACATATAGAGGAGGGGTATACAGCAGAGGGTGTACATATAGAGGAGGGGTATACAGCAGAGGGTGTACATATAGAGGAGGGGTATACAGCAGAGGGTGTACATATAGAGGAGGGGTATACAGCAGAGGGTGTACATATAGAGGAGGGGTATACAGCAGAGGGTGTACATATAGAGGAGGGGTATACAGAAGAGGGTGTACATATAGAGGAGGGGTATACAGCAGAATGTGTACATATAGAGGAGGGGTATACAGCAGAGGGTGTACATATGGAGGAGGGGTATACAGCAGAGGGTGTACATATAGAGGAGGGGTATACAGCAGAGGGTGTACATATAGAGGAGGCGTATACAGCAGAGGGTGTACATATGGAGGAGGGGTATACAGCAGAGGGTGTACATATGGAGGAGGGGTATACAACAGAGGGTGTATATATAGAGGAGGGGTATACAGCAGAGGGTGTACATATGGAGGAGGGGTATACAGCAGAGGGTGTACATATAGAGGAGGGGTATACAGCAGAGGGTGTACATATAGAGGAGGGGTATACAGCAGAGGGTGTACATATAGAGGAGGGGTATACAGCAGAGGGTGTACATATAGAGGAGGGGTATACAGAAGAGGGTGTACTTATAGAGGAGGGGTATACAGCAGAGGGTGTACATATAGAGGAGGGGTATACAGCAGAGGGTGTACATATGGAGGAGGGGTATACAGTATAGAGTGTAGATATAGAGGAGGGGTATGCAGGAGACGGTGTACATATGGAGGAGGGGTATACAGCAGAGGGTGTACATATAGAGGAGGGGTATACAGTATAGAGTGTACATATAGAGGAGGGGTATACAGCAGAGGGTGTACATATAGAGGAGGGGTATACAGCAGAGGGTGTACATATGGAGGAGGGGTATACAGCAGAGGGTGTACATATAGAGGAGGGGTATAGAGCAGAGGGTGTACATATAGAGGAGGGGTATACAGTAGAAGGTGTACATATGGAGGAGGGGTATACAGCAGAGGGTGTACATATAGAGGAGGGGTATACAGCAGAGGGTGTACATATAGAGGAGGGGTATACAGCAGAGGGTGTACATATAGAGGAGGGGTATACAGAAGAGGGTGTACATATAGAGGAAGGGTATACAGTAGAAGGTGTACATATGGAGGAGGGGTATACAGCAGAGGGTGTACATATAGAGGAGGGGTATACAGCAGAGGGTGTACATATAGAGGAAGGGTATACAGTAGAAGGTGTACATATGGAGGAGGGGTATACAGCAGAGGGTGTACATATGGAGGAGGGGTATACAGCAGAGGGTGTACATATAGAGGAGGGGTATACAGAAGAGGGTGTACATATAGAGGAGGGGTATACAGCAGAGGGTGTACATATAGAGGAGGGGTATACAGAAGAGGGTGTACATATAGAGGAGGGGTATACAGAAGAGGGTGTACATATAGAGGAGGGGTATACAGCAGAGGGTGTACATATAGAGGAGGGGTATACAGAAGAGGGTGTACTTATAGAGGAGGGGTATACAGCAGAGGGTGTACATATAGAGGAGGGGTATAGAGCAGAGGGTGTACATATAGAGGTGGGGTATACAGTATAGAGTGTAGATATAGAGGAGGGGTATACAGCAGAGGGTGTACATATAGAGGAGGGGTATACAGCAGAGGGTGTACATATAGAGGAGGGGTATACAGCAGAGGGTGTACATATAGAGGAAGGGTATACAGTAGAAGGTGTACATATGGAGGAGGGGTATACAGCAGAGGGTGTACATATAGAGGAGGGGTATACAGCAGAGGGTGTACATATAGAGGAAGGGTATACAGTAGAAGGTGTACATATGGAGGAGGGGTATACAGCAGAGGGTGTACATATGGAGGAGGGGTATACAGCAGAGGGTGTACATATAGAGGAGGGGTATACAGAAGAGGGTGTACATATAGAGGAGGGGTATACAGCAGAGGGTGTACATATGGAGGAGGGGTATACAGCAGAGGGTGTACATATAGAGGAGGGGTATACAGCAGAGGGTGTACATATAGAGGAGGGGTATACAGCAGAGGGTGTACATATAGAGGAGGGGTATACAGAAGAGGGTGTACATATAGAGGAGGGGTATACAGCAGAGGGTGTACATATAGAGGTGGGGTATACAGTATAGAGTGTAGATATAGAGGAGGGGTATACAGCAGAGGGTGTACATATAGAGGAAGGGTATACAGTAGAAGGTGTACATATGGAGGAGGGGTATACAGCAGAGGGTGTACATATGGAGGAGGGGTATACAGCAGAGGGTGTACATATAGAGGAGGGGTATACAGCAGAGGGTGTACATATAGAGGAGGGGTATACAGCAGAGGGTGTACATATAGAGGAGGGGTATACAGAAGAGGGTGTACATATAGAGGAGGGGTATACAGCAGAGGGTGTACATATAGAGGTGGGGTATACAGTATAGAGTGTAGATATAGAGGAGGGGTATACAGCAGAGGGTGTACATATAGAGGAGGGGTATACAGCAGAGGGTGTACATATAGAGGTGGGGTATACAGTATATAGTGTAGATATAGAGGAGGGGTATACAGCAGAGGGTGTACATATAGAGGAGGGGTATACAGCAGAGGGTGTACATATAGAGGAGGGGTATACAGCAGAGGGTGTACATATAGAGGAGGGGTATACAGCAGAGGGTGTACATATAGAGGAGGGGTATACAGTAGAGGGTGTACATATAGAGGAGGGGTATACAGCAGAGGGTGTACATATGGAGGAGGGGTATACAGCAGAGGGTGTACATATAGAGGAGGGGTATACAGCAGAGGGTGTACATATAGAGGAGGGGTATAGAGCAGAGGGTGTACATATAGAGGAGGGGTATACAGCAGAGGGTGTACATATAGAGGAGGGGTATACAGCAGAGGGTGTACATATAGAGGAGGGGTATACAGCAGAGGGTGTACATATAGAGGAGGGGTATACAGCAGAGGGTGTACATATAGAGGAGGGGTATACAGTATAGAGTGTAGATATAGAGGAGGGGTATACAGCAGAGGGTGTACATATGGAGGAGGGGTATACAGCAGAGGGTGTACATATAGAGGAGGGGTATACAGCAGAGGGTGTACATATGGAGGAGGGGTATACAGCAGAGGGTGTACATATGGAGGAGGGGTATACAGCAGAGGGTGTACATATGGAGGAGGGGTATACAGCAGAGGGTGTACATATGGAGGAGGGGTATACAGCAGAGGGTGTACATATAGAGGAGGGGTATACAGCAGAGGGTGTACATATAGAGGAGGGGTATACAGAAGAGGGTGTACATATAGAGGAGGGGTATACAGCAGAATGTGTACATATAGAGGAGGGGTATACAGCAGAGGGTGTACATATGGAGGAGGGGTATACAGCAGAGGGTGTACATATAGAGGAGGGGTATACAGCAGAGGGTGTACATATAGAGGAGGCGTATACAGCAGAGGGTGTACATATGGAGGAGGGGTATACAGCAGAGGGTGTACATATGGAGGAGGGGTATACAACAGAGGGTGTATATATAGAGGAGGGGTATACAGCAGAGGGTGTACATATGGAGGAGGGGTATACAGCAGAGGGTGTACATATAGAGGAGGGGTATACAGCAGAGGGTGTACATATAGAGGAGGGGTATACAGCAGAGGGTGTACATATAGAGGAGGGGTATACAGCAGAGGGTGTACATATAGAGGAGGGGTATACAGAAGAGGGTGTACATATAGAGGAGGGGTATACAGAAGAGGGTGTACATATAGAGGAGGGGTATACAGCAGAATGTGTACATATAGAGGAGGGGTATACAGCAGAGGGTGTACATATAGAGGAGGGGTATACAGAAGAGGGTGTACTTATAGAGGAGGGGTATACAGCAGAGGGTGTACATATAGAGGAGGGGTATACAGCAGAGGGTGTACATATGGAGGAGGGGTATACAGTATAGAGTGTAGATATAGAGGAGGGGTATGCAGGAGACGGTGTACATATGGAGGAGGGGTATACAGCAGAGGGTGTACATATAGAGGAGGGGTATACAGTATAGAGTGTACATATAGAGGAGGGGTATACAGCAGAGGGTGTACATATAGAGGAGGGGTATACAGCAGAGGGTGTACATATGGAGGAGGGGTATACAGCAGAGGGTGTACATATAGAGGAGGGGTATACAGTAGAAGGTGTACATATGGAGGAGGGGTATACAGCAGAGGGTGTACATATAGAGGAGGGGTATACAGCAGAGGGTGTACATATAGAGGAGGGGTATACAGCAGAGGGTGTACATATAGAGGAGGGGTATACAGAAGAGGGTGTACATATAGAGGAAGGGTATACAGTAGAAGGTGTACATATGGAGGAGGGGTATACAGCAGAGGGTGTACATATAGAGGAGGGGTATACAGCAGAGGGTGTACATATAGAGGAAGGGTATACAGTAGAAGGTGTACATATGGAGGAGGGGTATACAACAGAGGGTGTATATATAGAGGAGGGGTATACAGCAGAGGGTGTACATATGGAGGAGGGGTATACAGCAGAGGGTGTACATATAGAGGAGGGGTATACAGCAGAGGGTGTACATATAGAGGAGGGGTATACAGCAGAGGGTGTACATATAGAGGAGGGGTATACAGCAGAGGGTGTACATATGGAGGAGGGGTATACAGCAGAGGGTGTACATATAGAGGAGGGGTATACAGCAGAGGGTGTACATATAGAGGAGGGGTATACAGAAGAGGGTGTACATATAGAGGAGGGGTATACAGAAGAGGGTGTACATATAGAGGAGGGGTATACAGCAGAATGTGTACATATAGAGGAGGGGTATACAGCAGAGGGTGTACATATAGAGGAGGGGTATACAGAAGAGGGTGTACTTATAGAGGAGGGGTATACAGCAGAGGGTGTACATATAGAGGAGGGGTATACAGCAGAGGGTGTACATATGGAGGAGGGGTATACAGTATAGAGTGTAGATATAGAGGAGGGGTATGCAGGAGACGGTGTACATATGGAGGAGGGGTATACAGCAGAGGGTGTACATATAGAGGAGGGGTATACAGTATAGAGTGTACATATAGAGGAGGGGTATACAGCAGAGGGTGTACATATAGAGGAGGGGTATACAGCAGAGGGTGTACATATGGAGGAGGGGTATACAGCAGAGGGTGTACATATAGAGGAGGGGTATAGAGCAGAGGGTGTACATATAGAGGAGGGGTATACAGCAGAGGGTGTACATATAGAGGAGGGGTATAGAGCAGAGGGTGTACATATAGAGGAGGGGTATACAGTAGAAGGTGTACATATAGAGGAGGGGTATACAGCAGAGGGTGTACATATAGAGGAGGGGTATACAGCAGAGGGTGTACATATAGAGGAGGGGTATACAGCAGAGGGTGTACATATAGAGGAAGGGTATACAGCAGAAGGTGTACAGTCGTGGCCAAAAGTTTTGAGAATGACACAAATATTAGTTTTCACAAAGTTTGCTGCTAAACTGCTTTTAGATCTTTGTTTCAGTTGTTTCTGTGATGTAGTGAAATATAATTACTCGCACTTCATACGTTTCAAAGGCTTTTATCGACAATTACATGACATTTATGCAAAGAGTCAGTATTTGCAGTGCTGGCCCTTCTTTTTCAGGACCTCTGCAATCCGACTGGGCATGCTCTCAATCACCTTCTGGGCCAATTCCTGATGATACAACCCATTCCTTCATAATCACTTCTTGGAGTTTGTCAGAATTAGTGGGTTTTTGTTTGTCCACCTGCCTCTTGAGGATTGACCACAAGTTCTCAATGGGATTAAGATCTGGGGAGTTTCCAGGCCATGGACCCAAAATGTCAACGTTTTGGTCCCCGAGCCACTTAGTCATCACTTTTGCCTTATGGCACGGTGCTCCATCGTGCTGGAAAATGCATTGTTCTTCACCAAACTGTTGTTGGATTGTTGGAAGAAGTTGCTGTTGGAGGGTGTTTTGGTGCCATTCTTTATTCATGGCTGTGTTTTTGGGCAAAATTGTGAGTGAGCCCACTCCCTTGGATGAGAAGCAACCCCACACATGAATGGTCTCAGGATGCTTTACTGTTGGCATGACACAGGACTGATGGTAGCGATCACCTTTTCTTCTCCGGACAAGCCTTTTTCCAGATGCCCCAAACAATTGGAAAGAGGCTTCATCGGAGAATATGACTTTGCCCCAGTCCTCAGCCGTCCATTCACCAGACTTTCTGCAGAAGATCAATCTGTCCCTGGTGTTTTTTTGGAGAGAAGTGGCTTCTTTGCTGCCCTTCTTGACACCAGGCCATCTTCCAAAAGTCTTGGCCTCACTGTGCGTGCAGATGCGCTCACACCTGCCTGCTGCCATTCCTGAGCAAGCTCTGCACTGGTGGCACTCCGATCCCGCAGCTGAATCCTCTTTAGGAGACGATCCTGGCGCTTGCTGGACTTTCTTGGACGCCCTGAAGCCTTCTTAACAAGAATTGAACCTCTTTCCTTGAAGTTCTTGCTGATCCTATAAATTGTTGATTGAGGTGCAATCTTAGTAGCCACAATATCCTTGCCTGTGAAGCCAGTTTTATGCAACGCAATGATGGCTGCACGCGTTTCTTTGCAGGTCACCATGGTTAACAATGGAAGAACAATGATTTCAAGCATCACCCTCCTTTTAACATGTCAAGTCTGCCATTTTAACCCAATCAGCCTGACATAATGATCTCCAGCCTTGTGCTCGTCAACATTCTCACCTGAGTTAACAAGACGATTACTGAAATGATCTCAGCAGGTCCTTTAATGACAGCAATGAAATGCAGTGGAAAGGTTTTTTTGGGATTAAGTTAGGGCTCTTTCACACTTGCGTTCTTGTCTTCCGGCATAGAGTTCCGTCGTCGGGGCTCTATGCCGGAAGAATCCTGATCAGGATTATCCTAATGCATTCTGAATGGAGAGAAATCCGTTCAGGATGCATCAGGATGTCTTCAGTTCCGGACCGGAACGTTTTTTGGCCGGAGAAAATACCGCAGCATGCTGCGCTTTTTGCTCCGGCCAAAAATCCTGAACACTTGCCGCAAGGCCGGATCCGGAATTAATGCCCATTGAAAGGCATTGATCCGGATCCGGCCTTAAGCTAAACGTCGTTTCGGAGCATTGCCGGATCCGACGTTTAGCTTTTTCTGAATGGTTACCATGGCTTCCAGGACGCTAAAGTCCTGTTTGCTATGGTAAAGTGTAGTGGGGAGCGGGGGAGCAGTATACTTACCGTCCGTGCGGCTCCCCGGGCGCTTCAGAGTGACGTCAGGGCGCCCCACACGCATGGATGACGTGATCGCATGGATCATGTGATCCATGCGCATATGGCGCTCTGACGTCATTCTGGAGCGCCCCGGGAGCCGCACAGACGCTAAGTATACTGCTCCCCACTACTACTATGGCAGCCAGGACTTTAATAGCGTCCTGGGTGCCATAGTAACACTGAAAGCATTTGGAAGACGGTTCCGTCTTCAAATGCTTTCAGTACACTTGCGTTTTTCCGGATCCGGCAGGCACCTCCGGCAACGGAAGTGCATGCCGGATCCCAACAATGCAAGTGTGAAAGAGCCCTTAATTTTCATGGCAAAGAAGGACTATGCAACTCATCTGATCCCTCTTCATAACATTCTGGAGTAGATGCAAATTGCTATTATAAAAACTTAAGCAGCAACTTTTCCAATTTCCAATATTTATCTAATTCTCAAAACTTTTGGCCCCAACTGTACATATAGAGGAGGGGTATACAGCAGAGGGTGTACATATAGAGGAGGGGTATACAGTATAGAGTGTAGATATAGAGGAGGGGTATACAGCAGAGGGTGTACATATAGAGGAGGGGTATACAGCAGAGGGTGTACATATAGAGGAGGGGTATACAGCAGAGGGTGTACATATAGAGGAGGGGTATACAGTATAGAGTGTAGATATAGAGGAGGGGTATACAGCAGAGGGTGTACATATAGAGGAGGGGTATACAGCAGAGGGTGTACATATGGAGGAGGGGTATACAGCAGAGGGTGTACATATAGAGGAGGGGTATACAGCAGAGGGTGTACATATAGAGGAGGGGTATAGAGCAGAGGGTGTACATATAGAGGAGGGGTATACAGCAGAGGGTGTACATATAGAGGAGGGGTATACAGCAGAGGGTGTACATATAGAGGAGGGGTATAGAGCAGAGGGTGTACATATAGAGGAGGGGTATACAGTATAGAGTGTAGATATAGAGGAGGGGTATACAGCAGAGGGTGTACATATAGAGGAGGGGTATACAGCAGAGGGTGTACATATAGAGGAGGGGTATACAGCAGAGGGTGTACATATAGAGGAGGGGTATACAGCAGAGGGTGTACATATAGAGGAGGGGTATACAGCAGAGGGTGTACATATAGAGGAGGGGTATACAGCAGAGGATGTACATATAGAGGAGGGGTATACAGTATAGAGTGTAGATATAGAGGAGGGGTATACAGCAGAGGGTGTACATATAGAGGAGGGGTATACAGCAGAGGGTGTACATATAGAGGAGGGGTATACAGCAGAGGGTGTACATATAGAGGAGGGGTATACAGTATAGAGTGTAGATATAGAGGAGGGGTATACAGCAGAGGGTGTACATATAGAGGAGGGGTATACAGTATAGAGTGTAGATATAGAGGAGGGGTATACAGCAGAGGGTGTACATATAGAGGAGGGGTATACAGCAGAGGGTGTACATATGGAGGAGGGGTATACAGCAGAGGGTGTACATATAGAGGAGGGGTATACAGCAGAGGGTGTACATATAGAGGAGGGGTATAGAGCAGAGGGTGTACATATAGAGGAGGGGTATACAGCAGAGGGTGTACATATAGAGGAGGGGTATACAGCAGAGGGTGTACATATAGAGGAGGGGTATAGAGCAGAGGGTGTACATATAGAGGAGGGGTATACAGTATAGAGTGTAGATATAGAGGAGGGGTATACAGCAGAGGGTGTACATATAGAGGAGGGGTATACAGCAGAGGGTGTACATATAGAGGAGGGGTATACAGCAGAGGGTGTACATATAGAGGAGGGGTATACAGCAGAGGGTGTACATATAGAGGAGGGGTATACAGCAGAGGGTGTACATATAGAGGAGGGGTATACAGCAGAGGATGTACATATAGAGGAGGGGTATACAGTATAGAGTGTAGATATAGAGGAGGGGTATACAGCAGAGGGTGTACATATAGAGGAGGGGTATACAGCAGAGGGTGTACATATAGAGGAGGGGTATACAGCAGAGGGTGTACATATAGAGGAGGGGTATACAGTATAGAGTGTAGATATAGAGGAGGGGTATACAGCAGAGGGTGTACATATAGAGGAGGGGTATACAGCAGAGGGTGTACATATAGAGGAGGGGTATACAGTATAGAGTGTACATATAGAGGAGGGGTATACAGCAGAGGGTGTACATATAGAGGAGGGGTATACAGCAGAGGGTGTACATATAGAGGAGGGGTATACAGTATAGAGTGTAGATATAGAGGAGGGGTATGCAGGAGACGGTGTATAAAGCAGACGGTATACAGGAGACGGTGTATACAGGAGGCGGTGTATACAGGAGACGGTGTATACAGCAGACGGTGTATACAGGAGACGGTGTATACAGGAGACGGTGTATACAGCAGACGGTGTATACAGGAGACGGTGTATACAGGAGACGGTGTATACAGCAGACGGTGTATACAGGAGACGGTGTATACAGGAGACGGTGTATACAGCAGACGGTGTATACAGCAGACGGTGTATACAGGAGACGGTGTATACAGGAGACGGTGTATACAGGAGACGGTGTATACAGGAGACGGTGTATACAGCAGACGGTGTATACAGGAGACGGTGTATACAGGAGACGGTGTATACAGGAGACGGTGTATACAGCAGACGGTGTATACAGGAGACGGTGTATACAGGAGACGGTGTATACAGGAGACGGTGTATACAGGAGACGGTGTATACAGCAGACGGTGTATACAGGAGACGGTGTATACAGCAGACGGTGTATACAGGAGACGGTGTATACAGGAGACGGTGTATACAGCAGACGGTGTATACAGGAGATGGTGTATACAGCAGACGGTATATACAGGAGACGGTGTATACAGCAGACGGTGTATACAGGAGACGGTGTATACAGCAGATGGTGTATACAGGAGACGGTGTATACAGGAGACGGTGTATACAGGAGACGGTGTATACAGCAGACGGTGTATACAGGAGACGGTGTATACAGCAGATGGTGTATACAGCAGACGGTGTATACAGGAGATGGTGTATACAGCAGACGGTATACAGGTGTATGAGGGCAGCATTTTGCAGCAGTCGTTGCTCTCAGCTCATCCTGAGGGATTGTGGGATGAATACTGATGAGCATGATTTGCATACATCTCATTTCCTGTCCACACCCCCCATTCATTAGGCTGTGGAGATAATAACTCGGGTGAATATTAATTAGTGGGGGGCAGAGGTCCCACTCACTCGCATCCACTCTGTCACACACACTACTGGCGTGTCATAAGCTGCGCGTACCGTGTGCACTGCCCAGACATGTCGCCCAGCAATGCCCGGCTGCCATGGCAACAGAGGTAGTTGCTACAAGATATTCTGTTGTCATGGGAACAGAGGGAAAGCATCTGCCTCATATACAGAAAGACAAACTGAGGAGAGGAGCGAGCGTCGGGCCCCCGCCCCGGAAAGAGGATATTATCCTATATACCCTCACATACCATGCTATATACCTCTGATACCACGCTATATACCCCTTACACCCTAATGCCACCCTATATACCCCTTACACCACACTGTATACCCCTTATACAGATACCACGCTATATACCCCTTACACCCTAATGCCACCCTATACCCCTTATACAGATACCACCCTATACCCCTTACACCACACTGTATACCCCTTATACAGATACCACACTATATACCCCTTATACCACGCTGTATACCCCTCATAGCACACTGTATACCACGCTATATACCCCTTATACCACACTGTAAAACCACGCTATATACCCCCTATACCCCGATACCACGCTATATACCCCTTATACCACACTGTAAAACCACGCTATATACCCCCTATACCCCGATACCACGCTGTATACCCCTTATACCACACCGTATACCACGCTATATACCCCCTATACCCTGATACCACACTATATACCCATTAAACCCTGATACCACACTATATACCCCCTTATACCAAACTATATACCCCCACTACCCTGATACCACACTATATACCCCATATACCCTGATACCATGCTATATACCACCACTACCCTGATACCACAATATATACCCCCACTACCCTGATACCACACTATATACCCCATATACCACACTATATATCCCATATACCCTGATACCATGCTATATACCCCATATACAGATACCATACTATGTACCTCTTATGCACTGAAACCACACTATATACCCATTAAACACTGATACCACGCTATATACCCCTTATACCATGCTATATGCCCCCTATACCCTGATACCACACTATATACCCATTAAACCCTGATACCACACTATATACCCCCACTACCCTGATACCACATTATATACCCCATATACCCTGATACCATACCTAAATACCCCATATACAGATACCATACCTCTTATGCACTGAAACCATGCTATATACCCTCATATATCCTGATACCACATTATATACCCCTTATACCCTCATTACACACTATATACCCCTTATACACTGATACCACACTGTATACTCTCATATATCCTGATACCACGTTATATACCCCTTATCCACTGATACCATGCTATATACCCCTTACTCCCTGATAACACCCTATATACCCCTTATACCCTCATTACATGCTATATACCCCTTGTACACTGATACCACGCTATATACCCCCTATACACAGATACTAAGATATATACCCCTTATACACTGATACCACACTATATACTCTCATATATCCTGATACCACATTATATACCCCTTATACCACGTTATATTCTCTCATATATCCTGATACCATGCTATATACCCCTTACACCCTGATAACACCCTATATACCCCTTATACCCTCATTACATGCTATATACCCCTTGTACATGGATACCACGCTATATACCCCCTATACACAGATACCATAATATATACCCCTTAGCCACTGAAACCACGCTTTCCTGGACGTCCTAGGACAGCACAGTGGGGTAAGGTCTCCTAGGTACAAGTAGACAGATGGGTTAGTAAGCCATTCACCGTGGCCCCTGTAAAGCTGAGCAGGAGGAAGGAGCCAGTGGGTTTTATTTCCTTTTAGGTCATGACAAAGCCAAGATCTTACACCATAAAGATATCCCAGGATCCTGCCGGCTTACTGGGCTGTATACAGAGCGTGGCCTCTGTCCCTCAGCTTCTCCAGTACTCTGTATACCACCTCCCTTCTCTGAAGACCATTCCGGTCCGTGTGGCTTTCCTGAGAATGTATGCAATTACCCGGTCTGATGCTATATGTGATGGGGTGCGACTTCTGCACAGTCTGACTCTATCCAAACGGCGCTGCCATCGTCAGACTGTTTAATGACACGCCCCCAACTGGTAACACCCATCTGTACCTTTACTGCAGCCTCCTAGTAATTTATTTATAACTTCTAGTAGAAATAACAGAGGAACGGCACAACATAGAGCCATGAGAATAGATGCTCTAGAATTGTCATTACATGGGGAATACAAGGGGTTACGGAGAGGGCCCCTTTAGGTAGTTTACTGCTGTGTCTGCGGCCTCTCAATCCTAGACAGGTCCAGCTCAGCCGAACGTGGGAAGTTGAGCTTGGTTCTGGATGGGAGACCTATGCTTCCACTCAGCGGGTGCTGTCCTTCATGAAGTAAAAGTGGATAGGTCACCAATATCAGATCGGCCGATCAGCTGTTCGTACGAGCGCTGCCTTCTTTTCACCGTTTACCTGCTCCTCAGAGCTGAGCCAGTGTAATTACATCTCAGTCGATCTATTCAGGCCCACTGGACGGCTCCTTCCTATTCAGGCCTACGGGACGGCTCCTTCCTCTTCAGGCCTACTGGACGGCTCCTTCCTCTTCAGGCCTACTGGACGGCTCCTTCCTCTTCAGGCCTACTGGACGGCTCCTCCCTCTTCAGGCCTACGGGACGGCTCCTCCCTCTTCAGGCCACGGGACGGCTCCTCCCTCTTCAGGCCTACGGGACGGCTCCTCCCTCTTCAGGCCTATGGGACGGCTCCTCCCTCTTCAGGCCTACGGGACGGCTCCTCCCTCTTCAGGCCTACGGGACGGCTCCTCCCTCTTCAGGCCTACGGGACGGCTCCTCCCTATTCACGCCTACGGGACGGCTCCTCCCTCTTCACGCCTACGGGACGGCTCCTCCCTCTTCACGCCTACGGGACGGCTCCTCCCTCTTCACGCCTACGGGACGGCTCCTCCCTCTTCACGCCTACGGGACGGCTCCTCCCTCTTCACGCCTACGGGACGGCTCCTCCCTCTTCACGCCTACGGGACGGCTCCTTCCTCTTCACGCCTACGGGACGGCTCCTCCCTCTTCACGCCTACGGGACGGCTCCTCCCTCTTCACGCCTACGGGACGGCTCCTCCCTCTTCACGCCTACGGGACGGCTCCTTCCTCTTCACGCCTATGGGACAGCTGAGATGTAATTGCACTGCCCAGAACTGAGGTTTGCTGACAGTGGGCAGGTAATCAGTGAAGAGAAGGCAGCACTTGTACGAGCGCTGGTTTCTCTTCAAACATCTCATCGGTGGGTTGCTGGTTATAGATCCCAAATCTGATATTGATCACCTATCTTGAGAATAGGTCATAAATATTAAAGCGTACATCCCCTTTAAAGATACAACCACTGACTTTTAGCTGATGAGTGACACACCGCTGACATCAGCATTTCGGTCACTATTTTATACCGCCCTCAGTGAGGTCAGCATAAAGTTGATGACAGGTTCCCTTTAAATGTGTGATATTCTGCTACCTCCCAAAAACCAAGGAGAGTGCATTTAGTGGCCATCCAGGGCTGCATAAAGGACTGAAATGGGAGATTAGATGGAACTTCTCTGACCTGTGGGGTGGTGTCCCAAAAGCTGATTTAGCAGTGGCAAAACAGTGGCTGTATTTCCCTCAGGGAAGTCATCACATCTGAAGACATGGATAGGAAAGTACATTCATTATTAAAAAATAAAATACCTCACCTTCAGCGGCACGTAAAACCGCCTGACATCTATTTCTAGGACAAGGGCACTGCAAATCGTGTCAAGCTGGGTAAAAGCAGAGCCTCGGGGACAGAACCTACCCTTACTGAAGTCTACATCTGGGTTCCTCTGTGAACATTAAAAAAAATAAAAACATTTCCTCTACATTCTTGGCAGAAGAGCTATTGGGGTCAAACAGTGGCCTGCTAATGTACAGTACCAATCCAAGACCCATTGTCACAGGTAATGGGGAGGGGAAAACACAAGATAACACACAGAAGGAAATAGACCGGAGTCTAGGCCTCAAAGCTAAGGGAGAGGGATGGTGACCTCCTAGGAATTCCTAGACCTCTCCCCGACTCCTGCCAGTATGAGTAGACCCTGAAGGTGGAAATACTCATACACTGGAACCTAAGCCCTGGAAATCCCAAGGAGTGGTGGCAGGGAATGAGACTACGGGTTCCTTCCCAGATGAAGGAACCAGCGTCTCCCTGAGGCGTAGAAAACTACAAACACAAGCGAACAACAAAATGCAAAACAAAATGCACTTAGCTTAAAGAAGAATGGAGGAGCAGGAGATCCAAAGGAACAACACACCAGCTCAACCAAGCAGGAAATATCAACCGCATGGTAAGCAGTGTGAGTCAGAACTAAATAGAGCCTCAGTAATGATCACAAGCTGCACCTGACAAGAGGTGTGGACATTACCAAACAACGACACTGCAAGGAGAAAACAGAGACTGTCAGATACCCTCACGTGCCGCCAGTCTCTCAGATCTTTTCACCTCTGTCATAGGAGATACATTACCCCCCCCCCCCCCCCCTCTACAGGCGACCTCCTGACACCCAGGGCCGACTTTATCAGGATGCGCCCTGTGAAAGGCCTTCACAAGGCGACTGGCATTAACGTCGGTCGCAGGAACCCACATTCTTTCCTCTAGACCATAACATTTCCAGTGCACAAGATACTGAAGAGATCAACGGAGAATTTGTGAGTTCACTATCCTGGCAATCTGAAATTCAAGATTACCGTCCACCAAGACAGGAGCAGGAGGAAAGGAGGACGGTTCAGCAGGTTCGACATATCTTGTGAAAAACATTATGAATTTTTAAAACCTGCGGAAGTTCAAGATGAAAAGCAACCGGATTAATAATTGCAGAGATCTTATGTGGCCCAATAAACCTTGGGCCCCACTTCCAAGAAGGTACCTTCAACTTAATGTTTCTTGTGGACAGCCACACAGAATCACCCACTCTCAGGTCCGGACCACTCATACGTCTATTGTCAGCCATACGTTTATACTTTTAGCCCTTTTTTTTATATTTTTTGGTTTTGAATTTTCTGCCAAATAGATGACAACGAAGAGGAAAATCATTCCTCTTCAGGTATACCAGAAGTCTCAGTACCAGAAAATGTGCCAAACAGACTCCTGCCTACAGTTATTCATGGCAAACTCAGCCAAGAACAAAAATGAAGACCACTCCTCCTGATTCTCTGAGACAAAACATCTCAAATAAGTCTCCAGATTCTGGTTAGTGCGCTCCGTCTGTCCGTTTGACTGAGGATGAAAGGCCGAAGAGAAGGACAATTGTACCCCCAGGCGAGTACAGAACGCCTTCCAGAATCTGGAAACAAATGGAGTCCACCGATCAGACACCACATCAGAGGGAATGCCATGTAGCTTCGCGATGTTATCGACAAACACTTGTGCGAGAGTTTTAGCATTAGGTAGACCTGATAATGCTATAAAGTGCGACATCTTGCTGAAGCAATTAACAACCACCAGAATCACAGTTTTGGAGGAAAAAAGGAGATATAGGACGGCTCACCTTCTCACTAGTGATGTATAGGTGCTCCAAGCTGGTGTTACACCCAACACACCAGATGGGAAATAGAGGAGATATGCAAAAATGGATGGGCACTCTGATAGATGGAGTCACGTAGGGCTCAAGTATGTCACTACAATTTTATTTATGAGAAATAACACATTACAATAAAGTATCTGTCGACATTTTATATTTTTTATTCATTTTTATTTATTTTCTTTATTTATTTTATCAATTTTATTGCTCATATATTTGATGTATTTTGGCAGCCATATGTCGTGATAGAGACTTTATTGTAATGTGTTATTGCTCATAAATAAAATTATAGTGACATACTTGAGCCCTACGTGACTCCATCTATCAGAGTGCCCATCCATTTTTGTAGAATCACAGTTTTCCCTGAGGAATTAGGCAAATCTGTAATAAAGTCCATGGACAAATGAGTCCACGGTCGGGACGGGATAGACAAGGGAAGTAGAGATCCTGAAGGCCGAGTATGGGTCACCTTGGCACGCGCACAAGCTGACACATAACCCTCAACACATTTACACAACCCCGGCCACAAGAATCTCTGGGAAATGAGATCAACCGTGGATCTGCTCCCAGGGTGTCCTGTAAGAACAGTACTGTGATGTTCTTGAAATACCTTGTGCCGTAGTTCCTAAGGAACAAACAACTTCCCTGAATCAGGTGCATATCCCTGGGTCGCTTTGACGGTCTTAACCAAAATTAAATCTGGTAAAAAAACAACGACCATCTGGCTTGCTTTGGGTTCCGACGTTTAGCCGACTCCAGATAAGCCAGATTTTTGTGATCAGTAATTACCGTAATGGGATGAATTGCTCCTTCCAACCAATGACGCCATTCCTCAAAAGCAGACTTAATGGCCAGCAACTCTCTATTACCTACATCATAATTTCTTTCAGCAGTAGAGAGGTTTTTTTAGATAAAAAAAAAAGCACATGGGCACTATTTGCTAGCAGAAGGACCCTGCGACAAGACTGCTCCTACCCCACCAGTAGGACCAGAGGCAAAACATTCCTCACTGCTGAAAAGGCAAATAATGCCTCATCAGACCAGACTGAGACAGCCGAACCTTTCTTAGTCATATCTGTTAATGGTTTAGCAACAGTCGAGTAATTCAAGATAAATTTACGGTAGTAGTTGGTGAACCCCAAAAATTGCATGAGCGCTTTCAGATTTTCGGGTCAATCTCACTCCAACACAGCACAGACTTTTTCCGGATCCATACGTGCACTTCAGGGACCGCAAATACACACTTCTCCATCTTAGCATACGTCCTGTCTCACATGATCCTGATGCGTCTCCATGTCGGGGGAATAAATTAAAATATCATCCAGATACACCACCACAAACCTGCCCACCAGATGATGAAAGATGTCATTGATGAAATGTTGAAAAACAGCAGGATCATTGGTCAACCCAAAAGAATGACCAAATTCTCAAAATGACCTTCAGGGGTATTAAAGGCCGTCTTCCATTTGTCCCCCTCCTTGATCCTTACCAGATTATATGCCCCCTTTAAATCCAACTTAGCGAACACCTTGGCACCGACAATCTGATTGAACAAATCTGGGATCAAAGGAAGAGGATAGGGATCACGGACAGTAATGCGATTAAGCATTAAACAGAAGTCCAAACATGGCCTAAGAGTCCCGTCCAAAGAAGAACCCTGCAGCCACTGGTGATTTGGATGGTCTAATATGACACTAGCCAAGCTCTCGTGATATATTCTCGCATGGCAACTCTTTTGGGTTCAGAAAGATTATACAACCGAGAATTGGGCAATCTAGCTCCGGGAATAAGGTTGACGGGGCAATCATACTCCCGATGTGGAGGCAACTCCTGGTCTCCACTTTCAGAGAATACATCAGAAAAATCTGAAATAAAAGAAGGTACTATTTTAGTGGTTACAACAGAAAGGGACATGCTAAGACAGTTGTCTATACAAAAATCACTCCAATCAAGAATCTGTCTCGCTTGCCAATCGATGATAGGGTTATGTTTGGATAACCACGGTAAACCTACCACCAGAGGAGCAGGCAGACCCTCCAGCACAAACCATGAAATGGATTCTTGATGAGAATCTCCCACCTTTAGGTGAATTTCCTGCACCATTTGTGACAAATACTTTTGTGAGAGTGGAGAGGAATCAAGCGCAAACACCGAAATATTTTTGTCTAATGTGCTTGTTGTCAAACCATGCATACGGACAAATTGGCCATCCACTAGGTTAACCCCTGCCCCACTGTCAATAAATACTTCAATTCCCACAGTTTTGGAGTCTAGCGTCACCTTGGCAGGCAGGAGAAATCGGGTGAATTACAAAAGTACATTCTCAGATTCCCCACCCACACCACCAAGAGTGAGAAGAGGACTAAACACATTCGTTTTTTTCCTTTTTCACCTTGACATTTAACATAAGGACATACGTTAACAAAATGTCCCCCTTTACCTCAGAAAAAGCAGAGTCTTTTTTTAACCCTAACGTTTTTATTACCAGGTCCAGGAGTGACTTCCCCCAACTGCATTGGCTCATCATCAGACATGAGCTCAAATGCCTTCCTACCCAAAATGTCAGAAGAGGCCGCTTCCTCATATGATAGTGCATATGATAGTGGAACCTTAGATCTCTCCCTCAGGCGTCTATCAATATGTACAGCCAGAGACATGGCTGCCTCCAATGACTCTGGATATTCGTGAAATGACAATGCGTCTTTCAAGTTCTCGGATAACCCTTGACAGAATTGACTACGGAGGGCTGGGTCATTCCACACAGTATCCATCTCCTAAATTCAGAGCAACAGCAACTCAGCAGAATGCTCTCCCTGCCGTAAACCACGCAACTTAGTCTCGGCCAGGGAGACCCGATCGTAGATAAGTCCCAGAGCTCTGAAAAATGTATCTACCGACCGGAGGGATTGTGATCCGGTCGGCAAAGAAAAAGCCCAAGACTGAGCATCACCTTTCAGTAATAAAATAATAATCCCCACTTTTGGCCATTATTTCTGCTCAGCGTTAATCGACTTTCATCAGTGAACAGCACTGAAGCCTACTGGTCCCTCATCCAGCGGAGATGACAAGAGATGACGCCTGTGCCTGGTGGTGTGGTCAGGTACCTTGCAGGTCGTCTAGCACGCAGACCACGCTGATGTTAATAGTTTTGAATAGTCCGATGTGACACTTGGCTGCCTCTCACCTCCCTTAAATGTGCCTGGAGTTGTGTGGTATTTATCATCTAGTTGCGCAGGGCATTGTTCACAATGAATCGGTCATCAGTGTGGGATGTGGCCAAAGGACATCCACTTCTCTGCCTGTGACTCTTCCAGTCTCTGTATCTCCGATACAACCTGCTGATGACTCTGTGACACTCTAAGCTCAGTGGCCACTTACATCTGAGAACATCGCGCTTAAAGCCTCACAATGGCGAGGTCTTGGTCTCATGATGTCAGAATGTGAGCAGCATGATGAGGAAGACTGTTTAAATGCCAATTCTAATTGAACTAAGAAATTTATTGGGCGATTCATGGATCAAACACTTGTTATGAAATTTGACGTTAAGCTCCTTGTTAGAGAACAGTAAGTTATGCAAATAGTATCGAAACATTGAACAGTTGGACATGTGCATTCAGAAGGTTAGAGAAGGTCACATTAGGTTCTCCTGTAAAGGTTAAAGGGCATTTTAGGTTCAACCTGAAATTTCATCCACAAGCCAAATATCCCTAACTTTTTGTGAGTAGTGTATATCCATAGCTTCTGTTATTGCTCAGAGTGTTTAGGAAGAGTCTGGAGGAGCAGACAGAAGTCATAGTCCTTCTCTTATTATGGCCTCACTTGGCTTGGTTACCGTTTCTGGGATCACTCTCGAAGGACAGTTACTGGAGTCTGCCAGGTATTCCACTCCTTCTCTTCCAAAAGGGGTTTCTTCTGCTTCATCCATACAAGTTGCATCTCACGGTGTAGAATCTGGCATGAACAACCTGTTAAACCTTGGATTTCCAGTGAGGTTGTTAACGCTATTCTAGCTGCCTGAAGGCCTACAAAGTTTCTCACCACCATCTCTTCAAGGTTTTCATTCAGGGCCTTAAAGAGGTCCAGACATTATAAACTAAGTATCAGGATATGTAGGGCATAGTGCAGGGATCTAACTGGGCGCCGCTATTTTTCCTGGGCGCCGCTCCATTTGCCCGCTGTGGCCCCCGTTGTATTCTCCCGCCTGGTATGGTTATTTTAGCATCGGAGCAATGAGGAGGAGACCAAGTCTTTCTCTGTGGGTGTCTCCTTTTTCCTGGCTGTGAGCTGTCCAATCGCAGCAGAGAGTGTCAAAGCCAGGGAGGAAAAAAAACTCACCTTCTCCGTGGCTGTGACGCGCTCCGCTGCGATTGGACAGCCAGGGAGAAGGAGACGCCCACAAAGAAAGACTCAGTCTCCTCCTCACTGTTCCGATGCAAAAATTAGTGGATTAGATCTGGACCCATTAATTTCAATGGGGGCCACAAAAAATGTGCACAGCACACATGTGTTGTCCGCATCTGTATGTTCGTCTGTCCTGCAAAAAAATAGAATATGTCCTATTCGTATCTGTTTTTTTGGATAAGAATAGGCATTTTGACAATAGGGCCCGTAGATATTGCGGGTTGCACACAGCCAGTATCGGTATTTTGTGGATTCATGGGTTGTGGACTAAAAAATACATACAGTCATGTGTATGAGGCCTAAAACATTGGGTTCATCATTTTCAAGATCCTCTTGACAGTTGTCATCACCTCTATAAGGCGCATTAGTGAACTACAGGATTCGTACATACAAGTGACCTTATTTCAGAGATCCAGGATCCGCCAGGTCAGGGGCAGGAAGAATGGCACTCCCTTAATGTCAGAAGTACAGTGTCAGCATATATCCAAAGGACAGATACCTTCAGAAAATCTGAGCCCTCATTTCTTCAGGATCAAGGCCAGAGAGCAAATAATGCCACTAGCTCGGTGGACCAGGGTATCTATCGAGAAGAGCCACCAGTTGCACCAGTCACTTCACCTGCTCCACTGCCATGTCCTGGGCTGAACTGGAGCACAAACCACTGGAACAAATCTGCCACATGCTTAACATCTTCACCATTGCGGAAGGATTACAGGATGGGTATTCTCACTACATAGGCATCTATTTAGAAGAATAGAATATTTGAATGGGGTCTTCTATCCCACCCACTGGGGACCTACAATGCATTGCTTTGTAGGTCCCATTCTGACTGTGCTGCAGTAGGACGTCCAGTAAAACAAAAATGTATTTACCTGAAACTTTCATTTCCTGTAGTCCAAGGGCAGCACAACTTCCCCTCCCTTTAATAAAGCTGTATAAAAATACACCGGCTCCTTCCTCCTGCTCAACTTTATAGGGGCCACGGTGGTTGGTTAATTGATTGATCATTTCTTGCTAGTTGTACATAGGGGGCTTTAAACACACTCATGACTGTGCTACCTACAGACAATGAAGATTTCAGGTAAATACATTTTTGTTACCTCTTCACACAATCTCCAGTCCACAGCCTGTCCTCTCCATACATCTCTGACCTAATCTCCTGATACCTCCTCACATATATTCTCCAGTCCACAACCTGTCCTCTCCATACATCTCTGACCTAATCTCCTGATACCTCCCCACATGTAATCTCCAGTCCACAACCTGTCCTCTCCATACATCTCTGACCTGATCTCCCGATACCTCCCCACATGTAATCTTCAGTCCACAACCTGTCCTCCCCATACATCTCTGACCTAATCTCCTGACACCTCCTCACATGTAATCTTCAGTCCACAGCCTGTCCTCTCCATACATCTCTGACCTAATCTCCCGATACCTCCCCACATGTAATCTTCAGTCCACAGCCTGTCCTCCCCATACATCTCTGACCTAATCTCCTGACACCTCCTCACATGTAATCTTCAGTCCACAGCCTGTCCTCTCCATACATCTCTGACCTAATCTCCTGACACCTCCCCACATATAATCTCCAATCCACAGCCTGTCCTCTCCATACATCTCTGACCTAATCTCCTATCTCCTCACATATAATCTCCTGTCCTCTCCATACATCTCTGACCTAATCTCCTGATACCTCCTCACATATAATCTCCTGTCCTCTCCATACATCTCTGACCTAATCGCCTGACACATCCCCACATGTAATCTCCAGTCCACAACCTGTCCTCTCCATACATCTCTGACCTAATCTCCTGATACCTCCCCACATGTAATCTCCAGTCCACAGCCTGTCCCCTCTATTCATCTCTGACCTAATCTTCTGACACCTCCCTACATGTAATCTCCAGTCCACAACCTGTCCTCTCCATACATCTCTGACCTAATCTCCTGATACCTCCCCACATGTAATCTCCAGTCCACAACCTGTCCTCTCCATACATCTCTGACCTGATCTCCCGATACCTCCCCACATGTAATCTTCAGTCCACAACCTGTCCTCCCCATACATCTCTGACCTGATCTCCCGATACCTCCTCACACAATCTCCAGTCCACAACCTGTCCTCCCCATACATCTCTGACCTAATCTCCTGACACCTCCTCACATGTAATCTTCAGTCCACAGCCTGTCCTCTCCATACATCTCTGACCTAATCTCCTGATACCTCCTCACATATAATCTCCAGTCCACAGCCTGTCCTCTCCATACATCTCTGACCTAATCTCCTGATACCTCCTCACATATAATCTCCTGTCCTCTCCATACATCTCTGACCTAATCTCCTGACACCTCCTCACATGTAATCTTCAGTCCACAACCTGTCCTCCCCATACATCTCTGACCTAATCTCCTGACACCTCCTCACATGTAATCTTCAATCCACAGCCTGTCCTCTCCATACATCTCTGACCTAATCTCCTGATACCTCCTCACATATAATCTCCAGTCCACAGCCTGTCCTCCCCATACATCTTTGACCTAATCTCCTGATACCTCCTCACATACAATCTCCAGTCCACAGCCTGTCCTCCCCATACATCTCTGACCTAATCTCCTGATACCTCCCCACATGTAATCTCCAGTCCACAACCTGTCCTCTCCATACATCTCTGACCTGATCTCCTGATACCTCCCCACATGTAATCTCCAGTCCACAACCTGTCCTCTCCATACATCTCTGACCTGATCTCCCGATACCTCCCCACATGTAATCTTCAGTCCACAGCCTGTCCTCCCCATACATCTCTGACCTAATCTCCTGACACCTCCTCACATGTAATCTTCAGTCCACAGCCTGTCCTCTCCATACATCTCTGACCTAATCTCCTGATACCTCCCCACATATAATCTCCAATCCACAGCCTGTCCTCTCCATACATCTCTGACCTAATCTCCTATCTCCTCACATATAATCTCCTGTCCTCTCCATACATCTCTGACCTAATCTCCTGATACCTCCTCACATATAATCTCCTGTCCTCTCCATACATCTCTGACCTAATCTCCTGACACCTCCCCACATGTAATCTCCAGTCCACAACCTGTCCTCTCCATACATCTCTGACCTAATCTCCTGATACCTCCCCACATGTAATCTCCAGTCCACAGCCTGTCCCCTCTATTCATCTCTGACCTAATCTTCTGACACCTCCCTACATGTAATCTCCAGTCCACAACCTGTCCTCTCCATACATCTCTGACCTAATCTCCTGATACCTCCCCACATGTAATCTCCAGTCCACAACCTGTCCTCTCCATACATCTCTGACCTGATCTCCCGATACCTCCCCACATGTAATCTTCAGTCCACAACCTGTCCTCCCCATACATCTCTGACCTAATCTCCTGACACCTCCTCACATGTAATCTTCAATCCACAGCCTGTCCTCTCCATACATCTCTGACCTAATCTCCTGATACCTCCTCACATATAATCTCCAGTCCACAGCCTGTCCTCTCCATACATCTCTGACCTAATCTCCTGATACCTCCTCACATATAATCTCCAGTCCACAGCCTGTCCTCTCCATACATCTCTGACCTAATCTCCTGATACCTCCTCACATATAATCTCCTGTCCTCTCCATACATCTCTGACCTAATCTCCTGACACCTCCTCACATGTAATCTCCAGTCCACAACCTGTCCTCTCCATACATCTCTGACCTAATCTCCTGATACCTCCTCACATATAATCTCCAGTCCACAAGCTGTCCTCTCCATACATCTCTGACCTAATCTCCTGATACCTCCCCACATGTAATCTCCAGTCCACAGCCTGTCCCCTCTATTCATCTCTGACCTAATCTTCTGATACCTCCTCACATATAATCTCCAGTCCACAGCCTGTCCTCTCCATACATCTCTGACCTAATCTCCTGATACCTCCTCACATATAATCTCCAGTCCACAGCCTGTCCTCTCCATACATCTCTGACCTAATCTCCTGATACCTCCCCGCATATAATCTCCAATCCACAGCCTGTCCTCTCCATACATCTCTGACCTAATCTCCTGATACCTCCTCAAATATAATCTCCTGTCCTCTCCATACATCTCTGACCTAATCTCCTGACACCTCCTCACATGTAATCTCCAGTCCACAACCTGTCCTCTCCATACATCTCTGACCTAATCTCCTGATACCTCCTCACATATAATCTCCAGTCCACAAGCTGTCCTCTCCATACATCTCTGACCTAATCTCCTGATACCTCCCCACATGTAATCTCCAGTCCACAGCCTGTCCCCTCTATTCATCTCTGACCTAATCTTCTGATACCTCCTCACATATAATCTCCAGTCCACACCCTGTCCTCTCCATACATCTCTGACCTAATCTCCTATCTCCTCACATATAATCTCCTGTCCTCTCCATACATCTCTGACCTAATCTCCTGATACCTCCTCACATATAATCTCCTGTCCTCTCCATACATCTCTGACCTAATCTCCTGATACCTCCTCACATATAATCTCCAGTCCACAGCCTGTCCTCTCCATACATCTCTGACCTAATCTCCCGATACCTCCCCACATGTAATCTCCAGTCCACAGCCTGTCCCCTCTATTCATCTCTGACCTAATCTTCTGATACCTCCTCACATATAATCTCTAGTCCACAGCCTGTCCTCTCCATACATCTCTGACCTAATATCCTGATACCTCCCCACATATAATCTCCAGTCCACAGCCTGTCCTCTCCATACATCTCTGACCTTATCTCCTATCTCCTCACATATAATCTCCAGTCCACAACCTGTCCTCTACATACATCTCTGACCTAATCTCCTGATACATACCCACATATAATCTCCAGTCCACAGCCTGTCCTCTCCATACATCTCTGACCTAATCTCCTGATACCTCCTCACACAATCTTCAGTCCACAGCCTGTCCCCTCTATTCATCTCTGACCTAATCTTTTTATACCTCCCCACATGTAATCTCCAGTCCACAACCTGTCCTCTCCATACATCTCTGCGCTGATCTCCTGATACCTCCTCACATGTAATCTTCAGTCCACAGCCTGTCCCCTCCATACATCTCTGACCTGATCTCCTGATACCTCCTCACATGTAATCTTCAGTCCACAGCCTGTCCCCTCCATACATCTCTGACCTAATCTATTGATACCTCCTCACACAATCTACAGTCCACAACCTGTCCCCTCCATACATCTCAGACCAAATCTCCTGATGCTTCCCCACATATAATCTTCAGTCCACAGCCTGTCCCCTCCATACATCTCTGACCTAATCTCCTGATACCTCCCCACATGTAATCTCCAGTCCACAGCCTGTCCTCCCCATACATCTCTGACCTAATCTCCTGATACCTCCCCACATGTAATCTTCAGTCCACAGCCTGTCCCCTCTATTCATCTCTGACCTAATCTCCTGATACCTCCCCACATGTAATCTCCAGTCCACAGCCTGTCCTCCCCATACATCTCTGACCTAATCTCCTGATACCTCCTCACACAATCTCCAGTCCACAACCTGTCCCCTCTATTCATCTCTGACCTAATCTCCTGATACCTCCTCACACAATCTCCAGTCCACAGCCTGTCTCCTCCATACATCTCTGACCTAATCTCCTGATACCTCCCCACATGTAATCTTCAGTCCACAACCTGTCCCCTCTATTCATCTCTGACCTAATCTCCTGACACAATCTCCAGTCCACAGCCTGTCCCCTCCATACATCTCTGACCTAATCTCCTGATACCTCCCCACATGTAATCTCCAGTCCATAACCTGTCCTCTCCATACATCTCTGACCTAATCTCCTGATACCTCCCCACATGTAATCTTCAGTCCACAGCCTGTCCTCTCCATACATCTCTGACCTAATCTCCTGATTCCTCCCCACATGTAATCTCCAGTCCACAACCTGTCCTCTCCATACATCTCTGACCTAATCTCCTGATACCTCCCCACATGTAATCTTCAGTCCACAACCTGTCCCCTCTATTTATCTCTGACCTAATCTCCTGACACAATCTCCAGTCCACAGCCTGTCCCCTCTATTCATCTCTGACCTAATCTCCTGACACCTCCTCACACAATCTCCAGTCCACAACCTGTCCTCTCCATACATCTCTGACCTAATCTCCTGACACCTCCTCACATGTAATCTCCAGTCCACAACCTGTCCTCTCCATACATCTCTGACCTAATCTCCTGACACCTCCTCACATGTAATCTCCAGTCCACAACCTGTCCTCTCCATACATCTCTGACCTAATCTCCTGATACCTCCTCACATAATCTCCAGTCCACAACCTGTCCCCTCCATACATCTCTGACCTAATCTCCTGATACCTCCCCACATGTAATCTTCAGGCCACAACCAGCCCTCTCCATACATCTCTGACCAAATCTCCTGATACCTCCTCACATAATCTCTGTGGCGAAACCAACCTCGCCACTGGGTTTTGGAGGGGCCTGGTTGCCAGCCTCTTGCCCCAGGATTATGGGCCCTCTCATCAGCCCATGCTAAACTTAAACCCCATGGCGATTTGACTGTGTTTGTGGCATCTGAGCGCTGTTTGGATATATTGAGCGCTCAGATCCAAGCCATCTGGGGATATGTTAAATGTCTATGTTTACTGTAATGGTTGGGACATTGTATGTTTGAGTATTGATGTCTGTCCTATTGTCTCCATGTGTGTATTGGCGATTTCCCTTTGTCCTGAGAGATAATTGAATTACTCCTCGGTTGTCTCCAGGACAGAACACATTGTGTATTCTCCTGCCTGTGATAATTACATCAACCCATTGTGTAAGGTAATTGTATAACAGGCAGAGGGGAGGATTTTGTGTGGGAGTGTTTTACTGTATTGTACGTGTTTATTGGCTGTTTTTACAAAACCCTGTGGGTGGTACTAGTGTGTAACAATGTTATATAAGATCAATAAACACACAGCTCTGGCTGACCACTGCTTGACCCTCAACACGGAGCCTCGTCTCGTTCTTGGGGGGATTCACTGTATGCTGTTAGAGACTGATTGCTAGGAGTGTAAGCCGCTTGGGTGCGTTTCCTATTCGTCTGCTAGCAGCTATTCGTGAGGTTCCGTTCGGAGTTTGGAGCATTCCCTTGTATGCCGTTACAATTGGTGGCAGCGGTGGGATCGTTCTCACAGCCAGAAGGACAGCTACAGGAGACACCATTCCCTGGAATTACAATTTGAGGGCAACGCATGTCCCAGTACAGCGACCCGGACAGCAGCAGGATGGAACCAGCAGTGGCATACGATGAGAAATCAAATCTAAAGTCCCTTTACAGACCCTCGGGATATAATATTCGATATGCTTAACGGTCTGTCAGACCAAAAAAATATATATCTTTATTTAATCCATTTAAAATATATGCTCAATAAGGAAACTCTTAATGTTAAAATTATCAGGGTTCAGTGAGATATCAAAATTTGTAAACTCCTGTCTGCTGATAGTTGCTAGTAGCAACTCATGGAACTTGTCCAAAACCAGCCCTTATTTTGTATTGATGTACCTCACTTGTGCATTAGCTATGAGCGTATTAGAATCAGGAGGCTGATAGGTGGATGGTTTGCGCCACTTTTCAGGACAATTTTAATCAACCAACATTGGATATTTATGAAATGTAGATCTTAGTTTTTATTTTTATTTATTTATTGTTTGTTTGTTTTGGTGTTTAGATGTCGATCTCACCAGCTGATTTTACATAACAGCTTGCACACAAAATCTAAATGTATCAGCTTTTCAGGGCCTTCAATAGCTCTTGATATGCCTGTGTTTTGAGGATGTTGCAACTTGGGCAACAAAATATCAATTGTTTATCTCCTCATATATAAACACTCTGCACGCTGATACAGGTCACTGGTGAGCGTGCTACTTTCCTACTGACTGCTAGTTGCCTGCTGCCTTATAATTATTCTGTTCTCTGTGAGAGTTAATATTTAACTCAATGTTGGATGAACTGTCTGCTTGTCCACCACCATTTACACTGCCTATAACCTGCTGGTAAACGCTCCTAATAATCGTGGGTCTCTATCACTGGCCGCTGTCTAAAATGGTAAGCGCTGAACTAATGCACCCCTCCCGACATGTTTCGCCACTTGCGTGGCTTTGTCAGGGGAAGTGGGGTATTAGGCGCCTAATACCCCACTTCCCCTGACGAAGCCATGCACCAGTGACCTGTATCAGCTTGCAGATGGCTTATATATGTGTCACGGATGGTGTTGCAGAAAACTGGAAGTTATAAATAAACATCCGACTGACTTGATCCCCAACTAAGGAAGATATGGGTGAGCCCTATAAAACCCCTAGAGCTCTCCCTGACTGCTATGCCCATGCAAAGATCTTTATGATAGAGGATTGCATGCCCTCGTACCTAGACTGTGTGACACCTGAAAACCCTATAATAGTGAGGGGACTCGACCACCAGCTCCTTGCACTTAATACGGAAGGAGTCAGGGTCACCTACAATCAAGCCAGCAGGGAAACACAAATAAAGGAAAAAGACTTATCTGAGGAACCAGCAGTTGCAGCCTCTGGCAGTGAACACAATCCAGGAAGTAGTATAAACCGCAAAGTGAGGCAGTATGGGAGGGAATATAAAGGGAGGCAATCAGTGTAAATAGGTGACAGCTGGGAGAAGGAAAGGAGATGACAAAGTGAAACCAAAACAAAGAACATCATGCAAGAGGTAGAGAAGAACGTCTGCCAGAGCTTCTCAGAGTCATATCAGTGAGTGGTTTAACAACAGAGGAATAATTCAAAATTAACTTTCTGTAATAAATGGCAAAACCCAAAAACCGCATCAGCGCCTTCTGATTCTCAGGAAGCTCCCAATCAAGCACAGCGCGGACCTTCTCAGGGTCCATCCGAAAACCAGAAGCGGAGAGAAGAAAACCAAGAAATTGAATCTCCGGAACCGCAAACACACATTTTTTCAGTTTAGCGTACAATTTATTCTCCCGCAGAATCAGCAAGACCTGACGTAGGTGATCCCGATGAGTCTTGAAATCAGGAGAAAAAAATCAAAATGTCATCCAGATACACCAGTACAAATTTCCCCATTAAATAATAAGAAATGCTGTTCACAAAATGTTGGAAGACGGCCGGAGCATTCATCAAACCAAAGGGCATAACCAAATTCTCGAAATGACCCTCAGGGGTATTGAAGGCCGTCTTCCATTCGTCCCCTTCCCTGACCAGGTTGTATGCCCCTCTTAAATCCAACTTAGAAAAAACCTTAGCCCCAACAATCTGGTTAAACAGGTCCGGGATCAGAGGAAGCGGATATGGGTCACGAATCGTGATACGGTTCAGCTCCCTGAAATCCAGACAAGGTCTTAAAGAAGCATCTTTTTTCTTAACAAAAAAAAAAACAGCGGCAACAGGTGACTTCGAGGGTCGTATGTGTCCCTTTCTCAGGCTCTCAGAGATATAAGCACGCATCGCGACCCTCTCACGTTGGGAGAGATTGTATAAACATGATTTTGGCAGTTTGGCGCCTGGGATGAGATTAATAGGGCAGTCGTACTCCCGGTGAGGGGGCAACTCCTGGACACCACTCTCGGAAAACACATCCGAAAATTCAGAGAGAAAAGATGGCACAGTCTTGGTAGAAACCTCTGAAAGAGACGCCGTGAGGCAATTCTCTCTGCAAAACTCACTCCAACCATTTATTTGCCTCGCTTGCCAATCAATGGTGGGGTTATGTTTAGTGAGCCAGGGTAGCCCCAACACTAGAGGAGTAGGTAATCCGCTAAGGACGAAACATGACATATCCTCAACATGAGCGTCATCCACAGTCAAACGGATATTGTGAACTATGCCCTTTAACGATTTCTGAGAAAGTGGAGCGGAATCGATAGCAAAAACAGGAATATCCTTTCCCAAAGTGCACACCTGGAAACCATGAGTTATAGCAAATTGATTATCAATGAGATTGACAGCTGCTCCACTATCCACAAAAATCTCACAAACAATGTTCTTGCTCTCTAGCGCCGCCCTGGCAGGTAGGACAAAACGGGAACTACAAGCAAACGGCAAACCTTCAATTTCCGCATCAACCTTGCCGATAGTAACAGATGGAACGTTTTTAGAGGGTTTTTTCTTTGTTTCTTTATTACTCTCAGAAAACTCCCTGAATCTCCTAGAGGGGCAAACATTTGCCAAATAATTTATACCCCCACAACAGAAACAAACCCTCCTCTGAGAGCTGAATCCTCTACTATCAGAGGCAAGCAAACCCAGCTGCATGGCCTCCTCCTCAGAGGGGATTGAGACAGACTGAGACCCCTGCGCACTGAATGAGACCGCCCCACTGTCCTTGGACTGAATATGACAGGAAGGAGTGGTCTCTCCTCTCTCTCTAAGACGCCTGTCAATACGAACAGCTAGAGACATGGCAGACTCCAACGAGGCAGGTCTCTCATGAAAAGCAAATGCATCTTTCAATCCCTCCGAAAGACCATGGCAAAATTGACTTCGGAGTGCAGCATCATTCCAACCAGTATCAGCTGCCAATCTCCGAAATTCTGAACAATATATCTCTGCGGACTGTTTACCCTGGCATAAAAGACGCAGTTTAGATTCAGCCAGAGCAATACACTGAGGAAGGGGTGTATACCCTGAAACGCATTTGGGCAAGTCAGGACAGTGAGCCTTCTCTCTCCCCCAAGTATTGCAAGTGACCGAGCAGTGACTACGTCGGTTGGGGTGATCTGCAGAGCCAGTCTCATATTGAGGTGTTTGCAAGCATAACAAGATACGCCACTACAGCTTCAGCTGGTGAGTCACGTGAGACGTCACGCTCTGACTCTATACTACGTGGGACGCCGCGTTCAGCTGTGTTTGGCTGTTACCTTGCTTTACCATAACGAGCACACTGTAGGCATATGGTAAGAAGCATTCACTGCTATCATTTTTGCTACATTTGAAAAGCGCTACAATCTGCTACATTTGTGCTATATCTGCAAAGTGATTATCTCCAGGACTTGGTCTAACCATCTATTTTCCTGCCCTGGAGGTTTTTGAGGCTGGACATTGTGTGGCAATTTATCTCCATTTGGTATCATTTATCCACATGCTCCTGGAACTGCATTACCTGCTGGGACTCATTCTCATTGTGGGCAGTGTCCCATGAACTTTTGAACTTTCATGTGCAACAGTTTTTTCAGGTTTCCACCCTTTTATCTTCATTGCTATTGATTTGATGTTTTTATGCATGACAATTGGATGTGATGTGTGTTATATGTAACAAATTTTAATTGTTAAATATTTTATCTTGATTACCGCCTTTTGTTCCCTTATCCGGAGTGCCCCTCATTTCTCTACTACAATCCGGGTCATCATATATCTGTCCCCACCGGCAGCAAAAAGGCCCAAGACTGAGCGTTATCCCTGAGCAGCGAGATGATGATCCCCACCCTCTGCTCCTCATCACCATAGGAATGGGGAAGTAGGCGAAAATGGAGTTTGCAAGCCTCTCTAAAGCAAACTAAATTCTCACTACCCCCGGAGAACGTATCCGGAAGCGAGATCTTAGGCTCAGAACAAACTCCATGAACACAAGCAGAACCGGTCACCTGAAACTGAGACACAGTTTTACGGAGATCTGCTACCTCCAGTGAAAGACCCTGCATGCGTTCAATCAAGGCTGAAACGAGATCCATACTTAAGACAGTATTGGCAGTTTATAATGTCACGGATGGTGTTGCAGAAAACTGGAAGTTATAAATAAACATCCGACTGACTTGATCCCAAACTAAAAAACATATGGGTGAGCCCTATAAAACCCCTAGAGCTCTCCCTGACTGCTATGCCCATGCAAAGATCTTTATGATAGAGGATTGCATGCTCTCATACCTTATACTGTGTGACACCTGAAAACCCTATAATAGTGAGGGGACACGACCACCGGCTCCCTGCACTTAATACGGAAGGAGTCAGGGTCACCTAGAATCAAGTCAGCACGGAAACACAAATAAAGGAAAAAGACTTATCTGAGGAATCAGCATTTGCAGCCTCTGGCAGTGAACACAATCCAGGAAGTAGTATAAACCGCAAAGTGAGGCAGAATGGGAGGAAATATAAAGGGAGGCAATCAGTGTAAATAGGTGACAGCTGGGAGAAGGAAAAGAGATGACAAAGTGAAACCAAAACAAAAAACATCATGCAAGAGGTACAGAAGAATGTCTGCCACAGCTTCTCAGAAAGCTGGCGGTGACAATATGAGGAGATAAACAATTGATATTTTGTTGCCCAATTGCAACATCCTCAAAACACAGGCATATCAAGAGCTATTGAATGCCCTGAAAAGCTGATACATTTGGATTTTGTGTGCAAGCTGTTATGTAAAATCAGCTGGTGAGATCGACATCTAAACACCAAAACAAACAAACAATAAATAAATAAAAATATATAAAAAATAAAAACTAAGATCTACATTTCATAAATATCCGATGTTGGTTGATTAAAATTGTCCTGAAAAGTGGTGCAAACCATACACCTATCAGCCTCCTGATTCTAATACGCTCATAGCTAATGCACAAGTGAGGTACAGTACAGACCAAAAGTTTGGACACACCTTCTCATTCACACACCTGAACCCAATCGAGATGGTTTGGGGTGAGCTGGACCGCAGAGTGAAGGCAAGAGGGCCAACAAGTGCTAAGCATCTCTGGAAACTCCTTCAAGACTGTTGGAAGACCATTTCAGGGGACTACCTCTTGAAGCTCAGCAAGAGAATGCCAAGAGTGTGCAAAGCAGTAATCAAAGCAAAAGGTGGCTACTTTGAAGAACCTAGAATATGACATATTTTCAGTTGTTTCACACTTGTTTGTTATGTATATAATTCCACATGTGTTAATTCATAGTTTTGATGCCTTCATAGTCATGAAAATAAAGAAAACTCTTTGAATGAGAAGGTGTGTCCAAACTTTTGGTCTGTACTGTACATCAATACAAAATAAGGGCTGGTTTTGGACAAGTTCCATGAGTTGCTACTAGCAGCTATCAGCAGACAGGAGTTTACAAATTTTGATATCTCACTGGACCCTGATAATTTTAACATTAAGAGTTTCCTTATTGAGCATATATTTTAAATGGATTAAATAAAGATATATTTTTATTATTAGTTAGAGACCCCTAAAGGGATTTTTTGGTCTGACAGACCGTTAAGCATATTGAATACGATGAGGAAGACCTGGATGGCCGGGATGCATTAAGCAAAGGCATCTGGTACCAGGCCCTGGATAATATACAGGGTGGGCCATTTTTATGGATACACCTTAATAAAATGGGAATGGTTGGTGATATTAACTTCCTGTTTGTGGCACATTAGTATATGTGAGGGGGGAAGCTTTTCAAGATGGGTGGTGACCATGGCGGCCATTTTGAAGTCGGCCATTTTGAATCCAACTTTTGTTTTATCAATAGGAATTTTGGGAATTTCACACGAAAAACAATGGTGTGCTTGGTTTTAACGTAACTTTATTCTTTCATGAGTTATTTACAAGTTTCTGACCACTTATAAAATGTGTTTAATGTGCTGCCCATTGTGTTGGATTGTCAATGCAACCCTCCTCTCCCACTCTTCACACACTGATGGCAACACCGCAGGAGAAATGCTAGCACAGGTTTCCAGTATCCGTAGTTTCAGGTGCTGCACATCTCGTATCTTCACAGCATAGACAATTGCCTTCAGATGACCCCAAAGATAAAAGTCTAAGGGGGTCAGATCGAGAGACCTTGGGGGCCATTCAACTGGCCCACGACGACCAATCCACTTTCCAGGAAACTGTTCATCTAGGAATCCTCGGACCTGACACCCATAATGTGGTGGTGCACCATCTTGCTGGAAAAACGGAGGGAACGTGCCAGCTTCAGTGCATAAAGAGGGAAACACATCATCATGTAGCAATTTTGCATATCCAGTGACCTTGAGGTTTCCATTGATGAAGAATGGCCCCACTATCTTTGTACCCCATATACCACACCATACCATCAGTCTTGGAGGGATCTATCCACTGTGGGTTAGTGTCAGACCAATAGCGGTGGTTTTGTTTGTTAACTTCACCATTCACATAAAAGTTTGCCTCATCACTGAACAAAATCTTCTGCGTAAACTGAGGGTCCTGTTCCAATTTTTGTTTTGCCCATTCTGCAAATTCAGTGCGCCGATCTGGGTCATCCTCGTTGAGATGCTGCAGTAGCTGGAGTTTGTAAGGGCGCCATTTGTGAGTAGCTAATATCCGCCGAAGGGATGTCCGACTAATGCCGCTCTCCAGTGACATGCGGCGAGTGCTACGCTGTGGGCTCTTGCTGAATGAAGCTAGGACAGCCACTGATGTTTCTTCATTAGAGACAGATTTCATGCCTCCACATTTTGGCAAATACAACACTGAATCAGTTTCACGAAACTTAGCAAGCAGTTTGCTAACTGTAGCATGGGAGATGGGTGGTCTCGTAGGGCGTCTTGCATTGAAATCTGCTGCAATGACCCGGTTACTGCATTCACCAGACATCAATACAATTTCTATCCGCTCCTCACGTGTTAACCTCGGCGACATGTCAATGGCTGTAAACAAAGAGAAACTTGTAAATAACTCATGAAAGACTAAAGTTACGTTAAAACCAAGCACACCATTGTTTTTTGTGTGAAATTCCCAATAAGTTTGATGTGTCACATGACCCTCTTCCTATTGAAAAAACAAAAGTTGGATTCAAAATGGCCGACTTCAAAATGGCCGCCATGGTCACCACCCATCTTGAAAAGTTTCCCCCCTCACATATACTAATGTGCCACAAACAGGAAGTTAATATCACCAACCATTCCCATTTTATTAAGGTGTATCCATATAAATGGCCCACGGTGTAGAATACCAGCGGGGTGAGAGTCTCCCCAGTAATAAGCAGCGGTTGCAGAAGCAAGTGGCCCTGCGGATGCCCTTCCTGGGAGAGCAGCCCCTGGAGGAATGGGTGAAGGAACTAGAGCACCGGGTATGGCAGGAGCTATGGCTGGAGGATGCCTACCAGGCGCTCTGGTGGTATATGGCACAGTATATACCCTGGACAGCCGAACATGGCAAGCCAGAGGGAGAGGAGTTTTATGGTCCTGGCTTGTTATGGGAGTCCTTTGCAGAGCCTGACTTCGGGAGCCCTGCACAGTCCAGACTTCAGGACATTTTCTATGAGAGGGAGGCTAGGCATGAGTGGGAAGACCCCCATGAGGTAGAGCAAGACCTGGCTCACCTAGCAACTCTGGAGTGGGAACTGGAGCAGGACTACCGAGATCTCTTCCACTCCATTGGGAAGGCTCAGCAGGACAGTAAGGTGACAGACCCAGGTGCAGAGCCCTTCAGCTGGGAGGATATTGTGGAGGTGTACTGGGAAGAACCCAAGGTGGCCGGTGGAGATGGGACCGAGGTCACTCCACCAGTCCTGCAGGGAATTGGGAGCCCAGTCTCCATTCCCCAGTGGAAGGCGGAGTTACAGGGGGCAGAGACAGTCGGTCCTGTCCCCCAGCGGCAGAGTGTCCAGCAGGGAATAGAGAGCCCAGTCTCCTTTCCCCAGCAGCAGGACACTGTATTGGGAGCGGAGACGGTCGGTCTCCCTCCCCAGAGGCTGGAAATATGTATGGGAGAGAAGCTTGTTACCCCCTCTCCCTATTGGAAGTGTGAATTGCAGGGAATTGGGAGCCCAGTCTCCATTCCCCAGCGGCAGCTTAACGCACCAGGGGGAGACAGTAAGCCCCACAACCGTGCAGATGGGACCGTGGTCTCTGCACTCACAGCACAGGGGGTAGGGACAGTCGGTCCTGTCCGCCAGCAACAGGGCTGTTGTCACGACGGGGAGTGGGGGAAACCCCCCACCGTGCGGTGTCAGAGGGTAAAGGGATCAGCCTGGCCAAAAGGAGTGATAAGGGAGCAGGTCACCTCCTACCGCGTCCCTAATCCTCTCCCTGACTATTAACCGTATGAGCGGACCCCGATGGTAGGACGGCTCATACTCTGGATTCCTAGAGACCCTAAGTCGCCCTGGTAATCCCTCACCAAGGAGCAGGGGAGAGTCTCTATCTGAGGCCAGGCTGCAAGGAGAGGGGAACACATACAGCATAAGGAGATGGCAGGTAAGTGAGACCAGTAACACACTTACCTGCCACAGACACACTGACTGGAACCTGTGCACTAGTGCTAGTGTCCACACCAACATTAAAGGACACAGCACACACCACAAACCACACAGGGACCCAGGACACCATAGCTGCAATAAACGTGAGACACCATAGGAACATCTATGACCACAAGGGTGGCCCTCACTGGACAGATGGAATATGAAGACCAGAAGGATGACTCCAGCATACACCATGGCTGGAGGACCCCCCAGCTTCAGGCATCGAGCAGAGGCTAAATAGCCCAAGCAGCCGCACCCACACAGACACACACTAGGAAGAGAGTTAACCCTTCCAACACCAGACAAGGGGAGGAAGCCACTTAAAGGGGAAGTGCACACACAAGCATACAAATCCACATGTTACCACCGGCAACAGCATGGGTGGCAACCATGTCCCGGCAATCACCCAGAAGGCCGAGACACTGCCACTGCATACTCTCACAGCAACACGTTGCCATGGGCAACCACAAGTGTAGCAACAGTATCACAGCGAAAACCAAAGGCCGTGACAGCTGTTTAGCCAAAGGGGAGACAGTTGGTCTCCCCCAACAGCAGCATGGTGGTTTATCTAAAGGTGAGACAGTCAGTCTCCCCCTCCAACAACCAGGCTTCTTCCGTGGTAGCGCTGGCACCAGGGCAAAGTACCGCTGGTCTCTGCCCACTCAGCAACCCACCAAGGCAGTCTACCAGTCCCCCACGCAGCCGTGGTGAGGCACATGGACATGGACAAGTTTATCCCTTGCTCAGGTGTAGTAACCATTTATTGTGGGTGGGCTGTACTGCTGTGTCTATGTTTACTGTAATGGTTGGGACATTGTATATTTGAGTAGTGTTGTCTGTCCTATTGTCTCCATGTGTGTATTGGTGATTTTCCTTTGTCCTGCGAGATAACTGAATTACTCCTCGGTTGTCTCCAGAACAGAAGACATTGTGTATTCTCCTGCCTGTGATAATTACATCAACCCATTGTGTAAGGTAATTGTATCACAGGCAGAGGGGAGGATTTTGTGTGGATTCACTGGGGAGACTCTCGCCTCGCTGGTATTGTACATTATCTAGGGCCTGGTACCAGATGCCTTTCCTTAATGCATCTCGGCCATTCAGGTCTTCCTCATCATATGCCACTGCTGGTTCCATCCTGCTGCTGTCCGGGTCGCTGTACTGGGACATGCGTTGCCCTCAGATTGTAATTCCAGGGAATGATGTTTCTTTGTAGCTGTCCTTCTGGCTGTGAGAACGATCCCACCGCTGCCACCAATTGTAACTGCATACAAGGGAATGCTCCAAACTCCGGACGGAACCACACGAATAGCTGCTAGCAGACGAATAGGAAACGCACCCAAGCGGCTTACACTCCTGGCAATCAGTCTCTAACAGCATACAGTTACATGTTTATGCAACAGCTGCACAGTTAAATATTCTTATGTCTTTTGCTACCATGTGGCTAATGGAGTTTTGCCGCTGCCCTTGGAGATAAATTGGATTACTTCCCAATTGTCTCCAGGACAGAAGACATTGTGCATTCTCCTGCCTGTGATAATTACATTAACCCATTGTGTGAGGTAATTGTATCACAGGCAGAGGGGAGGATTTTGTGTGGGAGTGTCTGAGTGTATTGTACGTGTTTATTGGTTGTTTTACAAAACCCTGGGGTGGTACTAGTGTGTACCAATGTCATATAAGATCAATAAACGCACAGCTCTGGGTGACCACTGCTTGACCCTCAACACGGAGCCTCGTCTCGTTCTTGGGGGGGATTTATTGTATGCTGTTCCAGTTCGACTGCTAGGAGTGTAAGCCTTTCCTGTTCGGCTGTGTGCAGCATTCATATGGTTTCCAGTTCGGGAGTTTGGTGTCTTTAGTAGCTGCCTTTGCATCTGGAAAGGGAATATCTCTTAAACGGCTTTTACCCCCTTTTATGCCCGGGGTGGCGTTACAATTTGCATATGTATCAAATTGTTTTTTTTACACAATAAAAGCACACAGAGCTATGGGGACTGGGTATTGTGGATGTGCTAGCGGCCATCTAGCAACCCATGTCCTCAGCTCTATACCCAAAATCCCGGTGACAGGTTCCCTTTAATTACAATACACAAGATAACACTCTTGGCCATTGTCTTGGTAAAGACACAATGTCTACTTGTAAGCCATGTGACCCAGCCCCTGTTTGTGAGAGCGTTATCTGTAGTTTGTGTTCCTGCATAAAAGGCCGAGCTGTGGCCATCAATAAAGTAGTTCTTCTTCACCCTCAATCTAGAGTCTTGTCTCTTATTGGGGGTAACAAATATACAGATATCACTACTGGATGCTGAGAAGACTCCTCAATAATCGGGAAAGGACACCCTCCAGCGGTGGAAACCCCTCTATGCTCCGGGGTAACCTCTACAAGCATACACTGCTATTACCCCATATACATCTAGTATACACTGATATTACCCCATATACATCTAGTATACACTGATATTACCCCATATACCTCCAGTATACACTGATATTACCCCATATACATCTAGTATATACTGATATTACCCCATATACATCTAGTATACACTGCTATTACCCCATATACATCTAGTATACACTGCTATTACCCCATATACATCTAGTATACACTGATATTACCCCATATACCTCTAGTATACACTGCTATTACCCCATATACATCTAGTATACACTGCTATTACCCCATATACATCTAGTATACACTGATATTACCCCATATACATCTAGTATACACTGATATTACCCCATATACATCTAGTATACACTGATATTACCCCATATACATCTAGTATACACTAATATTACCCCATATACATCTAGTATACACTGCTATTACCCCATATACCTCCAGCATACACTGATATTACCCCATATACATCTAGTATACACTGATATTACCCCATATACATCTAGTATACACTGATATTACCCCATATACATCTAGTATACACTGATATTACCCCATATACCTCTAGTATACACTGATATTACCCCATATACATCTAGTATACACTGATATTACCCCATATACATCTAGTATACACTGATATTACCCCATATACCTCCAGTATACACTGATATTACCCCATATACCTCCAGTATACACTGATATTACCCCATATACATCTAGTATACACTGATATTACCCCATATACCTCCAGCATACACTGATATTACCCCATATACCTCCAGTATACACTGATATTACTCCATATACCTCCAGTATACACTGATATTACCCCATATACCTCCAGTATACACTGATATTACCCCATATATCTTCAGCATACACTGATATTACCCCATATACATCTAGTATACACTGATATTACTCCATATACATCTAGTATACACTGATATTACCCCATATACATCTAGTATACACTGATATTACTCCATATACATCTAGTATACACTGATATTACCCCATATACATCTAGTATACACTGATATTACCCCATATATCTCCAGCATAAACTATTACCCCATATACCTCCAGTATACACTGATATTACTCCATATACATCTAGTATACACTGATATTACCCCATATACCTCCAGCATACACTGCTATTACCCCATATACATCTAGTATACACTGATATTACCCCATATACCTCCAGTATACACTGATATTACCCCATATACATCTAGTATACACTGATATTACTCCATATACATCTAGTATACACTGATATTACCCCATATACATCTAGTATACACTGATATTACCCCATATACCTCCAGTATACACTGCTATTACCCCATATATCTCCAGCATACACTGATATTACCCCATATACATCTAGTATACACTGATATTACCCCATATACCTCCAGCATACACTGATATTAAACCATATACCTCCAGCATACACTATTACCCCATATACATCTAGTATACACTGATATTAACCCATATACATCTAGTATACACTGATATTGCCCCATATACCTCCAGTATACACTGATATTACCCCATATACCTCCAGCATACACTGATATTACCCCATATACCTCCAGCATACACTGATATTACCTCATATACATCTAGTATACACTCATATTACCCCATATACATCCAGTATACACTGCTATTACCCCATATACATCTAGTATACACTGCTATTACCCCATATACATCTAGCATACACTGATATTACCCCATATACCTCCAGTATACACTGCTATTACCCCATATACATCTAGTATACACTGATATTACCCCATATACCTCCAGTATACACTGATATTACCCCATATACATCTAGTATACACTGATATTACCCCATATACATCTAGTATACACTGATATTACCCCATATACCTCTAGTATACACTGATATTACCCCATATACCTCTAGTATACACTGATATTACCCCATATACCTCCAGTATACACTGCTATTACCCCATATACATCTAGTATACACTGCTATTACCCCATATACATCTAGTATACACTGCTATTACCCCATATACATCTAGTATACACTGATATTACCCCATATACCTCTAGTATACACTGATATTACCCCATATACATCTAGTATACACTGATATTACCCCATATACATCTAGTATACACTGATATTACCCCATATACCTCCAGGATACACGTGACTATAGGGGGAGGGGACACATTACAGAGGCGGGGAGATTAAACTAGTTTCCAAGGATACGAGTCATGTGACCCAGTGGATCAGACCACGTGGGGCTCCCAGTGAAAGTAACAATGGCTGGCCACGTGCCCGGCCGCTCTGGGTGTTCCAAGATGGCGTCAGCCCATACTGGGGGATGTGAAGGACGCTGCAGGACCCCGGGCACGGCCTTCGAAGACCCGACAGCCCCTCGGGTGACAGGGACTATACAGGGAGGTTTACTGGAGCACCAAGATGGCGCCCAGTGCTTTATACCGAATCCTAATGCCGCATTAGAGAGGTTAAAGATGGCGGCGCTTCCGGGATGGGGGCGGTGTTACCATAGCGATCCGGTCCCACTCCCTGCAGGAGGCGGCGGCGCGATGTTGTGACGTTACTGTCGTGCGACTGCCTGACCGACGACGACAGAGAGAAAAGAGCGCGACCCGGTGACCAGGGAGGGGATGAGAGGACGCGGGGGAGCCTGGAGAGCAGCAGCGGACGTGTATGTGAGGGGCTGACCCGCGCCCCATTGTGTCACTGCCCCTCCATGACCTGCACCCCTGATATCACTGAGCCCCCTCCATGACCTGCACCCCTGATATCACTGAGCCCCCTCCATGACCTGCACCCCTGATATCACTGAGCCCCCTCCATGACCTGCACCCCCTGATATCACTGAGCCCCCTCCATGACCTGCACCCCTGATATCACTGAGCCCCCTCCATACCCTGCACCCCTGATATCACAGTGCCCCCTCCATGACCTGCACCCCTGATATCACTGAGCCCCCTCCATGACCTGCACCCCCTGATATCACTGAGCCCCCTCCATGACCTGCACCCCTGATATCACTGAGCCCCCTCCATACCCTGCACCCCCTGATATCACTGAGCCCCCTCCATGACCTGCACCCCTGATATCACTGAGCCCCCTCCATGACCTGCACCCCTGATATCACTGAGCCCCCTCCATACCCTGCACCCCCTGATATCACTGAGCCCCCTCCATGACCTGCACCCCTGATATCACTGAGCCCCCTCCATGACCTGCACCCCCTGATATCACTGAGCCCCCTCCATACCCTGCACCCCTGATATCACTGAGCCCCCTCCATGACCTGCACCCCTGATATCACTGAGCCCCCTCCATGACCTGCACCCCTGATATCACTGAGCCCCCTCCATACCCTGCACCCCCTGATATCACTGAGCCCCCTCCATACCCTGCACCCCCTGGTATCACTGAGCCCCCTCCATGACCTGCACCCCTGATATCACTGAGCCCCCTCCATGACCTGCACCCCTGATATCACTGAGCCCCCTCCATGACCTGCACCCCTGATATCACTGAGCCCCCTCCATACCCTGCACCCCCTGATATCACTGAGCCCCCTCCATACCCTGCACCCCCTGGTATCACTGAGCCCCCTCCATGACCTGCACCCCTGATATCACTGAGCCCCCTCCATGACCTGCACCCCTGATATCACTGAGCCCCCTCCATGACCTGCACCCCTGGTATCACTGAGCCCCCTCCATGACCTGCACCCCTGATATCACTGAGCCCCCTCCATGACCTGCACCCCTGATATCACTGAGCCCCCTCCATGACCTGCACCCCTGATATCACTGAGCCCCCTCCATGACCTGCACCCCCTGATATCACTGAGCCCCCTCCATGACCTGCACCCCCTGATATCACTGAGCCCCCTCCATACCCTGCACCCCCTGATATCACTGAGCCCCCTCCATGACCTGCACCCCTGATATCACTGAGCCCCCTCCATACCCTGCACCCCCTGATATCACTGAGCCCCCTCAATGACCTGCACCCCTGGTATCACTGAGCCCCCTCCATACCCTGTACCCCTGATATCACTGAGCCCCCTCCATGACCTGCACCCCTGATATCACTGAGCCCCCTCCATGACCTGCACCCCTGGTATCACTGAGCCCCCTCCATACCCTGCACCCCCTGATATCACTGAGCCCCCTCCATACCCTGCACCCCTGATATCACAGAGCCCCCTCCATGACCTGCACCCCTGATATCACTGAGCCCCCTCCATGACCTGCACCCCTGATATCACTGAGCCCCCTCCATGACCTGCACCCCTGATATCACTGAGCCCCCTCCATGACCTGCACCCCTGATATCACTGAGCCCCCTCCATACCCTGCACCCCTGATATCACTGAGCCCCCTCCATGACCTGCACCCCTGATATCATTGAGCCCCCTCCATGACCTGCACCCCTGATATCACTGAGCCCCCTCCATGACCTGCACCCCTGATATCACTGAGCCCCCTCCATGACCTGCACCCCCTGATATCACTGAACCCCCTCCATACCCTGCACCCCTGATATCACAGAGCCCCCTCCATACCCTGCACCCCTGATATCACTGAGCCCCCTCTATGACCTGCACCCCTGATATCACTGAGCCCCCTCCATGACCTGCACCCCCTGATATCACTGAGCCCCCTCCATACCCTGCACCCCCTGATATCACTGAGCCCCCTCCATGACCTGCACCCCTGATATCACTGAGCCCCCTCCATGACCTGCACCCCTGATATCACTGAGCCCCCTCCATGACCTGCACCCCTGATATCACTGAGCCCCCTCCATGACCTGCACCCCTGATATCACTGAGCCCCCTCCATGACCTGCACCCCTGATATCACTGAGCCCCCTCCATGACCTGCACCCCTGATATCACTGAGCCCCCTCCATGACCTGCACCCCTGATATCACTGAGCCCCCTCCATGACCTGCACCCCTGATATCACTGAGCCCCCTCCATACCCTGCACCCCCTGATATCACTGAGCCCCCTCCATACCCTGCACCCCCTGATATCACTGAGCCCCCTCCATGACCTGCACCCCTGATATCACTGAGCCCCCTCCATGACCTGCACCCCTGATATCACTGAGCCCCCTCCATACCCTGCACCCCTGATATCACAGAGCCCCCTCCATACCCTGCACCCCTGATATCACTGAGCCCCCTCTATGACCTGCACCCCTGATATCACTGAGCCCCCTCCATGACCTGCACCCCCTGATATCACTGAGCCCCCTCCATACCCTGCACCCCCTGATATCACTGAGCCCCCTCCATGACCTGCACCCCTGATATCACTGAGCCCCCTCCATGACCTGCACCCCTGATATCACTGAGCCCCCTCCATGACCTGCACCCCTGATATCACTGAGCCCCCTCCATGACCTGCACCCCTGATATCACTGAACCCCCTCCATGACCTGCACCCCTGATATCACTGAGCCCCCTCCATGACCTGCACCCCTGATATCACTGAGCCCCCTCCATGACCTGCACCCCTGATATCACTGAGCCCCCTCCATGACCTGCACCCCTGATATCACTGAGCCCCCTCCATACCCTGCACCCCCTGATATCACTGAGCCCCCTCCATGACCTGCACCCCTGATATCACTGAGCCCCCTCCATGACCTGCACCCCTGATATCACTGAGCCCCCTCCATACCCTGCACCCCCTGATATCACTGAGCCCCCTCCATACCCTGCACCCCCTGATATCACTGAGCCCCCTCCATACCCTGCACCCCCTGATATCACTGAGCCCCCTCCATACCCTTCACCCCCTGATATCACTGAGCCCCCTCCATGACCTGCACCCCTGATATCACTGAGCCCCCTCCATACCCTTCACCCCTGATATCACTGAGCCCCCTCCATACCCTTCACCCCTGATATCACTGAGCCCCCTCCATACCCTTCACCCCTGATATCACTGAGCCCCCTCCATACCCTGCACCCCCTGATATCACTGAGCCCCCTCCATACCCTGCACCCCCTGATATCACTGAGCCCCCTCCATACCCTGCACCCCCTGATATCACTGAGCCCCCTCCATGACCTGCACCCCTGATATCACTGAGCCCCCTCCATGACCTGCACCCCTGATATCACTGAGCCCCCTCCATGACCTGCACCCCTGATATCACTGAGCCCCCTCCATACCCTGCACCCCCTGATATCACTGAGCCCCCTCCATACCCTGCACCCCCTGATATCACTGAGCCCCCTCCATGACCTGCACCCCTGATATCACTGAGCCCCCTCCATGACCTGCACCCCTGATATCACTGAGCCCCCTCCATACCCTGCACCCCCTGATATCACTGCCCCCTCCATGACCTGCACCCCCTGATATCACTGAGCCCCCTCCATACCCTGCACCCCCTGATATCACTGAGCCCCCTCCATACCCTGCACCCCCTGATATCACTGAGCCCCCTCCATGACCTGCACCCCTGATATCACTGAGCCCCCTCCATGACCTGCACCCCTGATATCACTGAGCCCCCTCCATACCCTGCACCCCCTGATATCACTGCCCCCTCCATGACCTGCACCCCCTGATATCACTGAGCCCCCTCCATGACCTGCACCCCTGATATCACTGAGCCCCCTCCATGACCTGCACCCCTGATATCACTGAGCCCCCTCCATGACCTGCACCCCTGATATCACTGAGCCCCCTCCATGACCTGCACCCCTGATATCACTGAGCCCCCTCCATACCCTGATATCACTGAGCCCCCTCCATACCCTGCACCCCTGATATCACTGAGCCCCCTCCATACCCTGCACCCCTGATATCACTGAGCCCCCTCCATGACCTGCACCCCCTGATATCACTGAGCCCCCTCCATACCCTGCACCCCTGATATCACTGAGCCCCCTCCATGACCTGCACCCCTGATATCACTGAGCCCCCTCCATGACCTGCACCCCTGATATCACTGAGCCCCCTCCATGACCTGCACCCCTGATATCACTGAGCCCCCTCCATACCCTGCACCCCTGATATCACTGAGCCCCCTCCATACCCTGCACCCCCTGATATCACTGCCCCCTCCATGACCTGCACCCCTGATATCACTGAGCCCCCTCCATGACCTGCACCCCTGATATCACTGAGCCCCCTCCATGACCTGCACCCCTGATATCACTGAGCCCCCTCCATGACCTGCACCCCTGATATCACTGAGCCCCCTCCATGACCTGCACCCCTGATATCACTGAGCCCCCTCCATGACCTGCACCCCTGATATCACTGAGCCCCCTCCATGACCTGCACCCCTGATATCACTGAGCCCCCTCCATGACCTGCACCCCTGATATCACTGAGCCCCCTCCATGACCTGCACCCCCTGATATCACTGAGCCCCCTCCATGACCTGCACCCCTGATATCACTGAGCCCCCTCCATGACCTGCACCCCTGATATCACTGAGCCCCCTCCATGACCTGCACCCCTGATATCACTGAGCCCCCTCCATGACCTGCACCCCTGATATCACTGAGCCCCCTCCATACCCTGCACCCCCTGATATCACTGAACCCCCTCCATGACCTGCACCCCCTGATATCACTGAGCCCCCTCCATACCCTGCACCCCCTGATATCACTGAGCCCCCTCCATACCCTGCACCCCCTGATATCACTGAGCCCCCTCCATGACCTGCACCCCCTGATATCACTGAGCCCCCTCCATGACCTGCACCCCTGATATCACTGAGCCCCCTCCATGACCTGCACCCCTGATATCACTGAGCCCCCTCCATGACCTGCACCCCTGATATCACTGAGCCCCCTCCATACCCTGCACCCCTGATATCACAGTGCCCCTTCATGACCTGCACCCCCTGATATCACTGAGCCCCCTCCATACCCTGCACCCCCTGATATCACTGAGCCCCCTCCATGACCTGCACCCCTGATATCACTGAGCCCCCTCCATGACCTGCACCCCTGATATCACTGAGCCCTCTCCATACCCTGCACCCCTGATATCACTGAGCCCCCTCCATACCCTGATATCACTGAGCCCCCTCCATACCCTGATATCACTGAGCCCCCTCCATGACCTGCACCCCTGATATCACTGAGCCCCCTCCATACCCTGATATCACTGAGCCCCCTCCATGACCTGCACCCCTGATATCACTGAGCCCCCTCCATACCCTGCACCCCCTGATATCACTGAGCCCCTCCATACCCTGCACCCCCTGATATCACTGAGCCCCCTCCATACCCTGCACCCCTGATATCACTGAGCCCCTCCATACCCTGCACCCCTGATATCACTGAGCCCCCTCTATACCCTGATATCACTGAGCCCCCTCCATACCCTGCACCCCTGATATCACTGAGCCCCCTCCATACCCTGCACCCCTGATATCACTGAGCCCCCTCCATGACCTGCACCCCCTGATATCACTGAGCCCCCTCCATACCCTGCACCCCCTGATATCACTGAGCCCCCTCCATACCCTGCACCCCTGGTATCACTGAGCTCCCTCCATTCCCTGCACCCCCTGATATCACTGTGCCCCTTATATCACCGTGCTCCCCTCCATACCCTTCACCCCCTGATCTCACTGAGCCCCTCTCCATACCCTGCACCCCCTGATATCACTGAGCCCCTCTCCATACCCTGCACCCCCTGATATCACTGAGCCCCCTCCATGACCTGCACCCCCTGATATCACTGAGCCCCCTCCATGACCTGCACCCCTGATATCACTGAGCCCCCTCCATACCCTGCACCCCTGATATCACTGAGCCCCCTGCACCCCCTGATATCACTGAGCCCCCTCCATGACCTGCACCCCCTGATATCACTGAGCCCCCTCCATGACCTGCACCCCCTGATATCACTGAGCCCCCTCCATACCCTGCACCCCTGGTATCACTGAGCTCCCTCCATTCCCTGCACCTCTGATATCACAGTACCCCCTCCATACCCTGCACCCCCTGATATCACTGTGCCCCCTCCTTCCCCTGCACCCCCTGATCTCACTGTGCCCCTTATATCACAGTGCTCCCCTCCATGACCTGCACCCCCTGATCTCACTGAGCCCCCCTCCATACCCTGCACCCCCTGATATCACTGAGCCCCCTCCATACCCTGCACCCCTGATATCACTGAGCCCCCTCCATGACCTGCACCCCCTGATATCACTGAGCCCCCTCCATGACCTGCACCCCTGATATCACTGTGCCATCTCCATACCCTGCACCCCTGATATCACTGAGCCCCCTCTATGACCTGCACCCCTGATATCACTGAGCCCCCTCCATACCCTGCACCCCCTGATATCACTGAGCCCCCTCCATGACCTGCACCCCTGATATCACTGAGCCCCCTCCATGACCTGCACCCCCTGATATCACTGAGCCCCCTCCATGACCTGCACCCCCTGATATCACTGTGCCCCCTCCATGACCTGCACCCCTGATATCACTGAGCCCCCTCCATGACCTGCACCCCTGATATCACTGAGCCCCCTCCATGACCTGCACCCCCTGATATCACTGAGCCCCCTCCATGACCTGCACCCCTGATATCACTGAGCCCCCTCCATGACCTGCACCCCTGATATCACTGAGCCCCCTCCATGACCTGCACCCCTGATATCACTGAGCCCCCTCCATGACCTGTACCCCTGATATCACTGAGCCCCCTCCATACCCTGCACCCCCTGATATCACTGAGCCCCCTCCATGACCTGCACCCCCTGATATCACTGAGCCCCCTCCATGACCTGCACCCCCTGATATCACTGTGCCCCCTCCATACCCTGCACCCCCTGATATCACTGTGCCCCCTCCTTACCCTGCACCCCTGATATCACTGAGCCCCCTCCATGACCTGCACCCCCTGATATCACTGAGCCCCCTCCATACCCTGCACCCCTGATATCACTGTGCCCCCTCCATGACCTGCACCCCCTGATATCACTGAGCCCCCTCCATACCCTGCACCCCTGATATCACAGTGCTCCCCTCCTTACCCTGCACCCCCTCATATCACTGAGCCCCCTCCATACCCTGCACCCCTGATATCACAGTGCTCCCCTCCTTACCCTGCACCCCCTCATATCACTGAGCCCCCTCCATACCCTGCACCCCTGATATCACTGAGCCCCCTCCATGACCTGCACCCCCTGATATCACTGAGCCCCCTCCATACCCTGCACCCCTGATATCACAGTGCTCCCCTCCTTACCCTGCACCCCCTCATATCACTGAGCCCCCTCCATACCCTGCACCCCTGATATCACAGTGCCCCTTCATGACCTGCACCCCTGATATCACTGTGCCATCTCCATACCCTGCACCCCCTGATATCACTGAGCCCCCTCCATGACCTGCACCCCTGATATCACTGAGCCCCCTTCATACCCTGCACCTCTGATATCACTGAGCCCCCTCCATACCTTGCACCCCCTGATATCACTGTGCCATCTCCATACCCTGCACCCCCTGATATCACTGTGCCCCCTCCTTACCCTGCACCCCCTGATATCACTGTGCCATCTCCATACCCTGCACCCCTGATATCACTGAGCCCCCTCTATGACCTGCACTCCTGATATCACTGAGCCCCCTCCATACCCTGCACCCCCTGATATCACTGAGCCTCCTCCATGACCTGCACCCCTGATATCACTGAGCCCCCTCCATGACCTGCACCCCTGATATCACTGAGCCCCTTCCATACCCTGCACCCCCTGATATCACTGAGCCCCCTCCATGACCTGCACCCCCTGATATCACTGAGCCCCTTCCATACCCTGCACCCCCTGATATCACTGAGCCCCCTCCATGACCTGCACCCCCTGATATCACTGAGCCCCCTCCATGACCTGCACCCCTGATATCACAGTGCCATCTCCATACCCTGCACCCCCTGATATCACTGTGCCCCCTCCTTACCCTGCACCCCCTGATATCACTGTGCCCCCTCCTTACCCTGCACCCCCTGATATCACTGTGCCCCCTCCTTACCCTGCACCCCCTGATATCACTGTGCCCCCTCCATGACCTGCACCCCTGATATCACTGAGCCCCCTCCATGACCTGCACCCCCTGATATCACTGAGCCCCCTCCATACCCTGCACCCCTAATATCACTGAGCCCCCTCCATGACCTGCACCCCCTGATATCACAGTGCCATCTCCATACCCTGCACCCCCTGATATCACTGAGCCCCCTCCATACCCTGCACCCCCTGGTATCACTGAGCCCCCTCCATACCCTGCACCCCTGATATCACTGAGCCCCCTCCATACCCTGCACCCCTAATATCACTGAGCCCCCTCCATGACCTGCACCCCCTGATATCACAGTGCCATCTCCATACCCTGCACCCCCTGATATCACTGAGCCCCCTCCATGACCTGCACCCCCTGATATCACTGAGCCCCCTCCATGACCTGCACCCCCTGATATCACTGAGCCCCCTCCATACCCTGCACCTCTGATATCACAGAGCCCCCTCCTTACCCTGCACCCCCTGATATCACTGTGCCCCCTCCTTACCCTGCACCCCCTGATATCACTGTGCCCCCTCCTTACCCTGCACCCCCTGATATCACTGAGCCCCCTCCATACCCTGCACCCCCTGATATCACTGAGCCCCCTCCATGACCTGCACCCCTGATATCACTGTGCCCCCTCCATACCCTGCACCCCCTGTTACACTGAGCCCCCTCCATACCCTGCACCCCTGATATCACTGTGCCCCCTCCATACCCTGCACCCCCTGTTACACTGAGCCCCCTCCATACCCTGCACCCCCTGATATCACTGAGCCCCCTCCATGACCTGCACCCCTGATATCACTGAGCCCCCTCCATGACCTGCACCCCTGATATCACTGAGCCCCCTCCATGACCTGCACCCCTGATATCACTGAGCCCCCTCCATACCCTGCACCCCTGATATCACTGAGCCCCCTCCATACCCTGCACCCCTGATATCACTGAGCCCCCTCCATACCCTGCACTTCTGATATCACTGAGCCCCCTCCATACCCTGCACCCCCTCATATCACTGAGCCCCCTCCTTACCCTGCACCCCCTGATATCACAGTGCCCCCTCCATGACCTGCACCCCCTGATATCACAGTGCCCCCTCCATGACCTGCACCCCCTGATATCACAGTGCCCCCTCCATGACCTGCACCCCCTGATATCACAGTGCCCCCTCCATGTCCTGCACCCCCTGATATCACAGTGCCCCCTCCATGTCCTGCACCCCCTGATATCACTGAGCCCCCTCCATACCCTGCACCCCTGATATCACTGAGCCCCCTCCATACCCTGCACCCCCTGATATCACAGTGCCCCTTCATGACCTGCACCCCCTGATATCACAGTGCCCCTTCATGACCTGCACCCCCTGATATCACTGAGCCGCCTCCATGACCTGCACCCCCTGATATCACTGAGCCGCCTCCATGACCTGCACCCCCTGATATCACTGAGCCCCCTCCTTACCCTGCACCCCCTGATATCACTGAGCCCCCTCCATACCCTGCACCCCCTGATATCACAGTGCCCCCTCCATACCCTGCACCCCCTGATATCACAGTGCCCCCTCCATACCCTGCACCCCCTGATATCACAGTGCCCCCTCTATACCCTGCACCCCCTGATATCAGTGCCCCCTCCATACCCTGCACCCCCTGATATCAGTGCCCCCTCCATACCCTGCACCCCCTGATATCACAGTGCCCCCTCCATACCCTGCACCCCCTGATATCACAGTGCCCCCTCCATACCCTGCACCCCCTGATATCACAGTGCCCCCTCCATACCCTGCACCCCCTGATATCACAGTGCCCCCTCCATACCCTGCACCCCCTGATATCACAGTGCCCCCTCCATACCCTGCACCCCCTGATATCACAGTGCCCCCTCCATTCCCTGCACCCCCTGATATCACAGTGCCCCCTCCATACCCTGCACCCCCTGATATCACAGTGCCCCCTCCATACCCTGCACCCCCTGATATCACAGTGCCCCCTCCATACCCTGCACCCCCTGATATCACAGTGCCCACTCCATGACCTGCACCCCCTGATATCAGTGCCCACTCCATGACCTGCACCCCCTGATATCACTGTGCCCCCTCCATACCCTGCACCCCCTGATATCACTGTGCCCCCTCCATACCCTGCACCCCCTGATATCACTGTGCCCCCTCCATACCCTGCACCCCCTGATATCACAGTGCCCCCTCCATACCCTGTAATATTGCAATGTGGACCCGGTCGGAGTCCTGCGTTTCTTCTGTGGGGGTGGTGCCATGAGGTATCTCTGCTTTGTCTTGCAGCTCCCCACGATGAGGCACACCCCAGTCCAGCGCCCCTTTGCCAGCCACTTCCTGCCTCCCGGGAAGCACGATAAGCTGTTCAGCATCCAGGAAGATGGCTGCTGGGAGACGGAGGAGTCCCCCCAACTGAAGACCACATGCAGGCAGCCCCCGCGACAGCGGCGAGGGCGGAGACAGCGGCTGCGCGTGTTGCGTTCTCTGTGCATGCGCCTCTACAAGAAGACAATCTCGCTGCCCTTCTACTGGAAGATATGGGGCAGTTTGGGGGGACGCAGGAGACGTTTAGGTGCCAGGAGGAGGGAAGGAGGAGGCGGCTCAGCCGGGATGGAGGTGGGAAAAGCACAACGCCTGGGACCTATGGAGGAGCCGTCACTGGCCAATCACATTGCTGAAGAGGATGGCGGTAAGTAGCGTGTACGTGTCGGCTTATGTCCTCTGTCCGTGCGACCCATCCCCCATCACCTGCTTCTTTTTACCATCAGGTCCAATGCTTGGACTTCCCAACGGTTTCTCCCCTCTCCCCCTTGAGTCTGAGACCATCCTCATCAGCAACGTGTGCAGCATCGGGACACCGGACGGTCCTACCCCAAATGGACCCCACAACCAGGGAGGCTTAACCCTATCTGTAGAGAAGGAGGTCCCGACCCCAGCGTTAACCGAGGAGCATGTGGCCTGCGTGCAAAGTGAGTTCATCACCGCAGCCGCCGTTCACACCGCGAGCAGCTCCTGGTGTGTACGGTAAATGCAGGCCGCCTCCGCCTGACTGGCACCATTCACTGCGAAATTGAGAAAAGCTATTTGGTCATTTTGATATATAGAGTTCATCGAAGTCCCGGGCTGTCATGACACCGGATCAATTGTGTCAGCTGTAAAAAAACAAAACGCCAGAACCCACCACAAGTGGAGTGGGCCCATCTCATGAGCCCATTCCATAAACCTCTTCTGCTATTACATGTCAGGAAGGGGTTAAATGTCAGCGACCTATTATACACACGTTCCATACACCTTAAGATTGGGTTGGTCCCTCTTCTTGGAAGGTCAGCCCTCTGCTCCTCTGGGAAGACTTTTTACAAGATATTGGGGGGATTTTTGCCCAATATCCAGGACACCATTTGTGAAGTCAGACCCCGATGGTGGAGGAGAGGGCCCGGCTCCCAGTCTCCGCTCTGGTGTTGGATGGGGTTAAGGTCAGGGCTCTGTGTGGCCAGTCGGGTTCTTCCAGACTCCCCCAGCCATGTCTTTGTGGAACTTGCTCTGTGCACTGGGACTCTGTCCTGGAGGAGCAGAAAAGGGCCTTCTCCAAACGGTCACCATACACTTATCCACAATGTCTCTTCTGCTAAAGCTTTAAGGTTTCCTTTAACTGGAACTAAAAGGCCGAAGCCGACCCCTGAAACCCCCCCCCCCCCCCCTAGCATTACCCCTCCCTTACCAGACTGTAAGGCACATAACGTTCTCCAGATAGAGAAGTGTGATTGGTCACTGCACAGAAGTCCACTGGTGCCGTGATTTAGACCCTCTATCCCACGCCTGGCATCGTGTGTGGTGATGTAAGGCTGGCACGCAGCAGCTATGGAAACCCATGCCATGAAGTTCTTGGAGATCTGGACTACAGTTATGGTGTCCGCAGAGTGTTGGTGACTTAAGCACTTGTTCCTCAGCACCCGACAGCCCTGCTCAGTAACTTTTTGGTCTCCAGTTCATGGCTGAGTTATTCTGGTTCCTTCTACTTTACAAAATTATAGCATGGCTAGAGGCTGGATGTTATACACCTGTGGTAATGGTAGACTGCATGGCTGGATGTTATACACTGTGGTAATGGTAGACTGCATGGCTGGATGTTATACACCTGTGGTAATGGTAGACTGCACGGCTAGAGGCTGGATATTATACACTGTGGTAATGGTAGACTGCATGGCTAGAGGCTGGATATTATACACCTGTGGTAATGGCGGACTGCATGGCTAGAGGATGGATGTTATACACCTATGGTAATGGTAGACTGCATGGCTGGATGTTATACACTGTGGTAATGGTAGACTGCATGGCTAGAGGCTGGATGTTATACACTGTGGTAATGGTAGACTGCATGGCTAGAGGCTGGATGTTATACACTGCCGTAATGGTAGACTGCATGGCTAGAGGCTGGATGTTATACACTGCGGTAATGGTAGACTGCATGGCTAGAGGCTGGATGTTACACTGTGGTAATGGTAGACTGCATGGCTAGAGGCTGGATGTTATACACCTGTGCTATTGGGGCTGAAGTCAATGATGTGGGACCTGATGTGAACTCCATGTAGTGGATGCCATGTTCTGGATGAGCAGGCTTTCTAGATTACTGGCGTTGTCTTGTGGGGGGCTGCGGCGGCTGATGCTACCTTCTCCTCTCCCAGGTATCCTGGACCAGTTCCTCCAGACGTACGGCAGTCTGATTCCGCTGGGGACGGACGAGGTGTTGGACAAGCTTGAGGATGTGTTCCAGCAGTCATTCTCCACCCCCTCCAGGTACGTGTAGTTCAGGACTGTGTGACGTCACACACTGCGACCTTCTAAGCGTGGACGTACATGTCACGTGGGAAAGAAACTGCTAACCAGTATCCAATGTAAATGGAAGATGATGGGAGTATTACTGACCACATCTGTTTTCCCCCTCGCCTATGACAGCACCCATGGAGAGACCGCCTCCTACTCCTCAGGACAGGAAACAGGAACCAGAAACCGCTTTAAAAGAGGGACCGCCCTCTCCACCACCAATTCTGTTTACTGTCTTAAGGGGACAGTAGGGAGTCGGAAACCGTCAATAGATGGAGCTGCAGGCGCCCCGACTGTGTAGGAGGGCTTACCCGTCCCCCGACTGTGTAGGAGGGCTTACCTGTGCGCTGTAAGTCTCCTTTAGGCTGAGTTCACACGGGCGCAATGTGGGAGGTGAACGTATTGCACCCGCACTGAATCTGGACCCATTCATTTCTATGGGGCTGTGCACACGAGCGGTGATTTTCACACATCACTTATGCATTGCGTGAAAATCGCAGCATGCTCTATATTCTGCGTTTTCCACGCAACGCAGGCCCCATAGAAATGAATGGGGCAAGCAAGTGCGGATGCGGTGCGATTTTCACGCACGGTTGCTAGGAGACGATTGGGATGGAGACCCGATCATTATTATTATTTTCCCTTATAACATGCTTATAAGGGAAAATAATAGCATTCTGAATACAGAGTGCATGGTACAATAGGGGTTAAAAAAAATAAATAATTAAACTCACCTTAATCCACTTGATCGCGGAGCCGGCTTCTCTTCTGTCTTCTTTTTTGCTGATTGCAGGAAAAGGACCTGTGGTGATGTCACTCCGGTCATCACATGATCCATCACCATGGTAAAAGATTGTGATGGACCATGTGATGACCGGAGTGACGTCACCACAGGTCCTTTTCCTGCAATCAGCAAAGAAGGAGACAGAAGAGAAGCCGGGCTGCGCGATCCAGTGGACTAAGGTGAGTTTAATTATTTTTTATTTATTTTTTAACCCCTCCAGCGCTATTTTACTATGCAATCTACAGAACACCGATCCCAAGCCCGAACTTCTGTGAAGAAGTTCGGGTTTGGGTACCAAACATGCCGATTTTTCTCACGCGAGTGCAAAACGCATTACAATGTTTTGCACTCGCGCTGAAAAATCGTGCATGTTCCCGCAACGCACCCGCACCTTTTCCCGCAACGCCCGTGTGAACTCAGCCTTAGGAGCCGCTGCTAAGTCTGGGCCTCTTTCTCCCTCCTCCCTGCTCCGCACCTTCTCGGCCCAGGGGGGTGTTTTTACCTTTCTGCCTCTGCTGCCTGGACAGTGATGTACCTCCGGTGGAGGGAAGCTATCCCTGTAAGCCGGAAGTGGGGGGGGGGGGGGGGCTGGCGTGCGCGCCCGGGTGAGAAAAGCCGAGCCAGCTCACTGCCCTGCTGGCTGAAGAAGCGGGAAGTTCCTCCGTTTGGAAGATCCAGTGTCTGAACATGGAGCAGTCTCCGCGCACAGAAGCCACTGAAACCACCAATGATATGCCGATACCGCGGTGGGGTAAGAGGGGTGATCCCCCATGTGCTTGTGGTTGTTTACTCATGGGGGTCATCTTCTGTGTCTGAGTCTAGAAAGGTCTCCAGATCAAAGGACAAGCGGTGTGCTATATGTAAAAAGAAACTACCCTCTGCCTGGGCGAAGCCCCTTTGCCAGGCTTGTGTGAGCAAGTTAATGGAGGAGAAAGCTCCGTCTCTGATGGGCAGCATCACGCAGATGATCTGAGAGAAGGTTTAGGAGTTGGTTAGCGGTCTGCTCAAAAGCCGCCCTAGTACCTCTGCAGCGGCATCAAATCCCCCCTCCAGCGACACTGATGTACTTTCTGGATTGGAGGAAGAGGGAGAATTTCTTTCATCAAATGAGTCCTCTGAGGAAGCCGCTCATACAGAGAACATTAATTCCCTAGTAAAGGTTGTGCGAGCTGCTATGGGATTAGATGACCCAAAGCCGACGCAGTGGATGAAGGATCACATTAAAGGGGGTACCCCTAGGTATCATCATTTCCTACTTTTTATAATGCCCTAGATTTTATGGCGGATGCTTCGGCCAACTCCCTAAGATTATCGGCCAGGGCTTCCGCTTTATCCAATGCTGCCCGTAGGGCTATCTGGTTGAAAAGCTGGAGCTGAGATGCTAGCTCGAAGGCTAAGCTTTGTGGCATTCCGTGTCAAGGGGAATTCTTATTTGGCCCGGTCCTCGATGATCTTCTTGAGAAGGCCTCTGATAAAGAGGGGTTTTCTTTCCATCAGTCAGCCCCCCAAAAAATCTTTCCTCCCCAAGTTTAACAGGGAAGTTTTCAGAGGAAGAGAAAGATCTAGACAATATATAGGAGCGGCAAAAAAGTCGGAGGCCTCAAAAAAGCAGCCCCAATGATGCCAGGCCTCTGGTGGGCGGTCGTCTGTCTCACTTTTCAAGTCGGTGGCAAAAAATCTCCAACAGCCCATGGATAAATGCTCTTATAAAAGAAGGCTTAAAATGTAATTTTCAGAGGCTTCCAGAAGACAGATTTGCGTTGACAGACGATCGTGCAGACCCCACAAGGCAGGCAGCCATTATTTCAGAGGTTTATTCCCTATAGCAAAAAAAGGATTGGTGGAGGTTCCAAATCAAGAAGAGGCAAGAGGATTTTACTCAACTTTTTTTTTTTTTTTGTAAAAAAAAGCCGAAAGGTTCTTTTAAGTTTATCATGGTATGAAAACGTCTGAACAGTTTTTTGGTGAACGAAAAACTTCGGATGGAATCCATCGGGTCAGCAGTGAACTACCTCTTCCCAGATTGTTACATGGCCACAGTGGATCTCAGGGATGCTTATTATCATGTTCCTATCCATCCCCACCACCAAAAGTTTTTGAGAGTAGCAGTTCTCTTAGAGAGCGGAATTATGCATTTCAGGCCCTTCCCTTTGGACTGTCTCAGGCAACAAGGGTTTTTACGAAGATCATTGCAGAGATGATGGCTGATGTGAAAGGGAATTATCACCAAGTCCTTCTCTATCTAGACGATTTTCTGCTCCTCGCCCAGTCAGATCACATCTTGGAAGTACAGATTACCTGGTTGAGAGAGGTTCTGGACAAACTAGGATGGGAGATAAGCTTAGAAAAGTCCAGTTTGGAACTGAGTCAAAAGTGCAGTTTTTTTGGGGATGATCTTAGATTCAAAGTCCCAGAGGTGTATTTTGCCCTTACACAAAGCTCTGCTGATCTCCTCAAGGATTCAGAACCTTCTTTCTCGGCAGGTAGTTTCCCTACGAGAAGCCATGTCGGTGCTGTGGCTGATGACTGCCGCGATTCCAGGAGTGGAATGGGCCCAGTACCACTCAAGGCCCCTTCAGATTCTGGAGGTTTGGGACAGGCGTACTCTCTCTCTGGATCGGGAGTTTCAGCTATCATCCCAGACGTTGCTTCCTCTAGAGTGGTGGATGAATCTTCACAATCTACATAAGGGTGTTCCCTGGCACAGAGATGCCGTCCTCTCTTTGACCACGGATGCCAGCCACTTCGGTTGGGGAGCCCATGTAGAGTCTCTGCTACTGCAGGGAACCTGGGACTTCGGTTCCCGTACTCAGTCTTAAAATTTCGGAGAACTGAATGCTATCAGATTAGCATTGACTCAGTCTTCCGTTAATCAGGGGCAGAAATGTCAGGATCTACGCGGACAATATGACAGCAGTTGCCCATATCAACAAGCAGGGTGGTACCAGAGCTCAAAGTCTGATGACCCTAAGCCACCATGTTTCAGGCTAGCGGAGGATTTTCTCATCTCTTTCTGCAGTGCATCTAAAAGGGGTAGACAACGTAGAAGCAGATTTCCTCAGCCGTCATAAACTATGCCAGAGCGAGTGGTCCCTAGATCAGGGGGTTTTCAACAAAATCTCGGCCTTATGGGGCGTCCCGGAAATAGACCTCTTTGCCACCAGGTCAAACAGGAAGGTGGAGGGGTTCTTTTCTCTGTCACCAAGAGATCAACCGAAGGCTGTAGACACGTTGGCTCAGTCCTGGAGAAGGGGTCTTCTTTATGCCTCCCCCCCCCCCTGCTGAAGCTGTTGCCAAGGGTACTCAAAAAGGTAAGTCATAGCCCCTTTTGGCCAAGGAGGGTGTGGTTTTCAGGGCTCCACAGAATGTCAGTCGCCACCCTCTGGGTTCTTACAGTTTTCTGGGGTCTTTTAGCTCGGGGACCAATTCTTCACCCTGAAGTGGAGTTTTCATCTGACTGCCTGGTTTTTGAGAGGGAAATTTTAAAAAGAAGGGGTCTCTCTGATGAGGTCATCACTATGTTGGCTGGTCGTAAGAAGGTCACTTCTGACATTTATTTGAGGATTTTGAGGGCTTTCTGCAGATTTGCCGATTTAAACCAGTGGATGTTCTGGAGGCTCTAGATATTCCTTTTGTCTTACATTTTTTACAGGAAGGTTGGAGAAAAAAACTTAGACCGGGCACTTTAAAGGTGCAGATCTCAGCCTTAAGCGCCCTATTTGAATTTAAATTAGTGGGGTCATCCCTTGGTAAAGAGATTCATCACTGCAGTTTTAAAATTATCCCCAGTTTGCAAAAATAGGATCCCTCCTAGGGATCTAAACTTGGTTCTTTCAGCCCTGACGTCAGATCCTTTTGAGCCGATAGACAATATTTCCACTAAGATGATCTCCCTAAAGCTGCCCTTTCTCCTAGCTATTACCTCTGCTAGACGGGTTAGTGAGATGGCTGCTCTTTCCATTGACCAGCCTTACTTAAGGATCTTGGAGGATCGGGTGGTTCTATCTCCTGATCCTTCCTTTTTGCCAAAAGTGTCTTCCTCTTTTCACCGTACCCAAGAGATAGTTCTTCCCTCCTCCTGTGCTTCTCCGAAAAATTGAGAAGGATACGGAGTTTCATTGTTTAGACGTGAGGAGATGTTTAATTAATATCTGCAGGTCACGCAGCCATGGAGGTCTTCCTCCCGCCTGTTGCTTTTGCTTTCAGGGTAGTAAGAGGGGCTCCGCTGCATCTTCCCAGACTATCGCTAGATGGATCAGGCAGGCTATTTACTTAGCATACTATTCCAAGGGAGCTCTTCCATTATCTGGGTTCGGGGCTCACTCTACTAGATCAGTCTCTACCTCTTGGGCAGAGACGGTCTCCGCTTCTATAAAGCAGATTTGCAGGGCTGCCACATGGAGTTCCCCACATACTTTTTTCAAATATTATAAACTTCAGCTTCCTTCTAATGAAGGCCTGATATTTGGCCGTAAAGTACTTCAGGCCGTTGTCCCACCCTAGATAGATCTCGCTTATATCTCCATGGGTGCTGTCATAGGCAAGGGGGAAAAATGAGATTACACTTACCGGTAATTGGTTTTCTTTGAGCCTATGACAGCACCCGGCTAATTCCCTTCCCAACAAATAAAAAAATGTATATCTTAGTTCTCGGAAAAGCACTGGAGGTGGAGAGGGTGGTCCCTCTTTTAAAGAGGTTTCTGGTTCCTGTCCTGAGGAGTAGAAGGTGGTCTCTCCATGCTGTCATAGGCTCAAAGGAAACCAATTACCGGTAAGTGTAATCTCACTTGTGTAATCTGCTGGGTGGTTAATGTGTGCGTACATGTTCTGCAGGAAGGCGGTCGTCCAGCACGTCATCCAATCGTATCAGCGTCTGCCCGGGAACAACCTGGTGCGCAGCTTCCGTGTTACATACAAGAGGCATGTGCTGAGCATGGACGACCTGGGGACGCTGTACGGTCAGAACTGGCTCAACGACCAGGTAAGTACAGGACGCTGGAGTACTGTAGAGGTGTGTGTCGGGTCAGTAGAGGATGCAGGTGCGGTGGAGAGGTGTGTCGGGGTCAGTAGAGGATGCAGGTGCGGTGGAGAGGTGTGTGTCGGGGTCAGTAGAGGATGCAGGTGCGGTGGAGAGGTGTGTCGGGTCAGGAGAGGATGCAGGTGCGGTGGAAAGGTGTGTGTCGGGGTCAGTAGAGGACGCTGGAGTACTGTAGAGGTGTGTGTCGGGGTCAGTAGAGGACGCTGGAGTACTGTAGAGGTGTGTGTCGGGGTCAGTAGAGGATGCAGGTGCGGTGGAAAGGTGTGTGTCGGGGTCAGTAGAGGATGCAGGTGCGGTGGAAAGGTGTGTGTCGGGGTCAGTAGAGGATGCAGGTGCGGTGGAAAGGTGTGTGTCGGGTCAGTAGAGGATGCAGGTGCGGTGGAAAGGTGTGTGTCAGGGTCAGGAGAGGACGCAGGAGTACTGTAGAGGTGTGTGTCGGGGTCAGGAGAGGATGCAGGTGCGGTGGAGAGGTGTGTGTCGGGTCAGTAGAGGATGCAGGTGCGGTAGTGACGTCTTCTCTTTGCAGGTGATGAACATGTATGGAGACTTGGTAATGGACGCAGTGCCAGAGAAGGTGAGTCGTTTCCTGCGCGGTGCGGTGGCTTCCGTTTACGTCCTCCCCCCGCCCCCCTCAGTTGTAGTAGTTGTTTGCCTGCTGTGTACAGTGCCCCCAATAATGCTGTCTGGTGGTCCCTGCTTGTGCCCTGCCCTCCAGTAACCCCATAGCTCCCCACCAGGTGAGTACTGTCCCCATCGGGCCCCTGGGGTCCCTCCTGGGTCAGATCTACTGCCTCTCTACCTGTTTCTTACCCCTCCTCGCTCTTGGGCTGCACCCACTGATGACAGGACACTATAGGCATCTAGAGAATGAAGTGCGCTGCCCGGGGGAGGGGGAGCGCTCAGCATGCAGGGATGATGGGAGTCTGCCGCCCGGCGCCGTCTCATCCGTTACTTCTTCTTCCAGGTTCACTTCTTCAACAGCTTTTTTTATGACAAACTAAGAACAAAAGGATATGACGGAGTTAAGAGGTGGACAAAAAACGTGAGTACTGCACCCCCACCAGCGTGGTGCCCATGTCACATGTAGAGCTGGGGGTCACGTATGAAGCCTGTCGCGTTCTTACATGCAGATGACACGGACAGGTAATGAGTATCGCCAGCTTCCCAGTGGTTGGACCCGGTGACCCTGCTTTATCTATAGTCTTCAGCTCCCATCCTTGTGAGGAAGACGTAGGGTCAGAGAGTGGGGACGCGGCTGCCCCTTCAGACTACAGGGGGTCGTCTGTTACACCTGCGCTGGAGCTGTGTGCCGGAAACGGTCTTCATATGTGATCGCCGACGTAGTCCGCCATGCAGCAGGTGTCACCGGTCATTACGACTACTCCCTGCTGTGGTGATGGCGATCTGTCACCAAGTCCTCTGTATATTTGGGACTAGTACCCGGGACTTGGGAGTCTCCAGAGTGAGGCGTGCGCGTCAATCGGGTATTGATGGCATGATTTCGGATCCTTTATGGCGGCGTATAGAGGCGTCGTTATGGAAAGTATCTGGACCTAACTATGTTAGAGCCGGAGAAGCAGAGCTGATGAGTGTTTAGTAGACCCCCAGATTACATCGGGCATCAGTATCCGATCGGCGAGAGTATAACACCCAGCATCCCTGCCGATCAGCAGTTTGAAGAGGCTGTGATGCTCAGTGCGCGCTGCGGTCTTTTCCTAGTCCAGTGACTTCACATTCATGGGTCACACGGCCTAGTGAGTGGGACTGAGCTGCAATACCAAGCACAGCCACTATGTACTGGGTGGCGCTGTTCTTGGTAAGCTGCGAGGAGGCTGTAGCGCTTGCCAGAAAACAGCGGAACGGCAGGAGTGCCGCGTGTTTGACCCCCGCTGATCTGATACTGATGACCCCATCCTGAGGATCTAAATCTCGGGAATACTCCTTTAATCCCCAAAGACGCTGGGAAGTGACCGACTATTTCACAGCTGGCGTGAGCTTGTAAGATCTGAGAATCTGCAGAGATCCCAGAGGTGGGAGGTAAATGACGGCAACGTCTCTGATTCAGTGTCCCCCACCAGTATGGATGGACGTTCTCTTACATTACAGCAGGATGATGATGATGGCACCACCACCTCGCTGCCTGACCGATTCTATCATAAAGAGTTGAAGCCAAGTTACTGAGGGGAACGTGGATTACCCGGGGCGGACCCTTAACGTAGGACATGGCCAGCTAGAAGCATACAGATTAACCTCTCGTTGGCGTACAGTCCAGGGCCCAGGACATGGAGTAGACAAAGACTTCTAGGAGCAACGAGGGCGTGGCCATTACACTTGGAGCCTCTGCAAATGCTGCACCCTCTGCACTTTCAGAGAACAGAGCCTCTAGGTGTAATGACGACGCCCCCATTGCTCCTAAAGGCTCATTTGCATTCAGTAAGGGCGCATTCACACGACCGTAGACAAGAATAAGACATGCTCTCTATTTGTGGGGCAGTGGAAGGGATCTACATGGTGTGCTGTCCGCATCTTTTGTGGCCCCATTGAAATGGGTTTGTGTAAATATCATTTTTCTCGCCATGGGGCCAATGCAGACGCCTTCAGCCGCTAGGACGCACATGCAACACGTCCGCCTGTGTCCTAGGTACAAATCTGCTGACAGAGGCCCTTTAAAATCTCTGCTTTACCTGCAATTTGTGCGTCAGTCGGCTGCCAGGGGTGGGTGGCGTTTAGTCTGAATTTGACGGAAATGGTGTGTATGCAGGCAGCATTTCTAGGATACTCTGCCTGTAGTGTCCACCATCTTGGCTGAGGTTCTGGTTTCCTCCCACCCTCCATATGCTACTAGAAATTAGATGGTGAGCCTGCAGCTACCTGCCCTCCAGGCAGCCATGTTTCTGTGGTCCCAGATCTCCTTACTGCGTGAACTTGGTTGCTTGTCTTCTGACCCCATGTCTCCTCCTTGTTTCCAGGTTGATATATTCAGTAAGCAGCTGCTGTTGGTTCCCATACACCTGGAGGTTCACTGGTCTCTGGTCTGTGTGGACGTCACTAAGCGGACCATTACTTATTTCGATTCCCAGCGCACCCTGAACAGGCGCTGCCCCAAGGTATGTCTTGTATACAGCAGTGTTTCGTGGTCATGGGGGTATCCAGGCCAGGTGTGTAACGTCATATATTCTTTCTCATAATGATTTCTTACTGCTAATCCATTAGGTCAGTGGTAGTCCCAAAGGTCCATTCACACAGGCTTATGATTGCACAAACCATTGCACTTCGTTTGTTGTAAACCTGCGCAGTGATCTGCCGAGAACTGACCTTGTTCTTCAGGGCGTCTTTTATGATCGGTCCCATACAGTGCTGTGAATGGAGCTAAACACACTCCATTCATTATATTGTCGATCTGCGTTTCACATTCAGGGGTCATCATCTTGCTGGGCGATAAATCGCCTTCCAAGTGTCTGTTCTTGCAGTAGCAGGCTTGTCTTCTAGCCATCCACTTTACAATCTGCCTGCACGTGGCACCCAGGACCTGCTGCAGAGAAGCCTCCATATAACGTCCTTCTGACACTGCATCGGTAGAATTAGCAGACTTTCCAGTTTGATTGCCCATGCTAGGAAGTATTTTTTCTTTGGCACCATTGAAGTTGGCAGGATGCTCCTCCTCAGCAGCTGGCAGCATTGTGAGCTTACAGGTATTTCCATTTCATCACCATGACGGCCACACAGGAGGTTGACCCATGACCTCTGTAGGGGCAGGAACAGAGAAGAGGTTAAATTGCCCCCTCCCTCCTCCGTTCCCCAGTGTTCCTGTCCCTACTGAGGCCAGGGGCAGAGAAGAGTCTCCCTGCGTGTCAGGGAGATGAAGAGGAAACTATCCTTGCGAGAGCTCCCCAGCCCGCCGGCGGCCGAGTGCTTATGCTGGGCTGGGGGGTATCGGGAGGACTCGTTCCGGTTCATCTGGAGCCTGCTCCCGGGCCGCATAATTCCTCCTCTCCCCCCGGTGGGGCAGGCATGCGCGCACGCCGACGTCTATTATTGATGACGTCGCTTCCGGGTCCCGGTCATGTGACCAACCCGGAAGTCTTCATGGACAGGATGGAGCGGTATATGAAGCTGGCAAGCCAAGGCAGACGCTGATCTGAGGTCTGAGTAAGTACCAGTTATTCCACTGGCACCCCCAGCATGTCGGGTCCTGAGCTGCAGGTTTCTTCTGAGCCTGATGCCCCCTTACCGCCTCCCGTAAGTTCCCCTGGTGGGATCCCTATTACCTAAATTGCTTAACTTGCTTGGTAATTCTCATGTCTTCCCTGACTGCTCTCCTCCTCTTTTATTCTTTCATATCCCAAGGTTAAGGAGGCACAGAAAAAGATTAAAAAGCCTTCCCGCTGTTTATCTTGCTCAAAAAAATTACCTGAAGGATATGCAAAAAAGTTGCGCAAAGACTGCATTTCGGATGTAATCCGCCAAGAACAGCCCTCTTATGGAAAGCATCTGATTGGTGGTTCAGGAGGAGCTGAGAGCCGCCAGGTCCGGGGTACCTGATCCCTAACCTCCAGCTAAACGGACGAGGATAAGAGATTTCTCTTCTTCGGATTCGGACATGGAGGATGAGGCCTCAGGACGCCTCCCTTTCCGAAGGAGAAATTTCGGAAGGTGATAGGAAATTCTATTTTTCTGCTATGGAGATGCACGACCTATTAAAAGCGGTTCGTGCCACCATGGGGATTGAGAAGCCCCCTAAAACTCATTCCATCCAGGACGAAATGTTCGGAGGGCTAAGAGTAAAAAGGGCAATGTTATTTCCCATAAATGAGAACATCAGAGACATGGTGTTGGAATATTGGTCCGAACCGGAGAAAAGATTGGGAATATCCAAAGAATTCAAAAACCGTTTAGTCTTTGATCCATCTCAGTCTAAACTGTTTGATGAAACCCCAAAAATAGACGTCCAGGTGACTAAAGTAAATAAGAAGACTGCTTTGCCATTTGAAGACGCTGCTCAGCTTAAAGACACCATGGAACGCAAAGCGGACGCCCTTCTAAGAAAATCATGGGAGGCATCCATGTACGGGCTCAAAACGAAGATAGCTGCCACGTCTGTGGCCAGATCCATGTTCCTGTGGTTGAACGAATTGGAGAATCACTTAAGGAACAGAACTTCTAGGGAAGAAATCCTTCAGTCTTTACCGTTACTGAAATCTGCTACAGGGTTTTTAGCTGACGCCTCGGCCGAATCCATTAGATTCAGCACCGGGGATGCGAGTTTATCTAATGCTGCTCGTAGAGCGCTATGGATGAAGTCCTGGTCTGGGGACAAAGCCTCCAAGATGAAGCTCTGTTCTATCCCCTTCTCAGGGGAATACGTGTTTGGCCCTGTCTTAGACAAAATCCTAGAGAAGGCCACGGATAAAAAGGGCTTCCCAGAAGATAGGCCCTATAGAAGGAACCAGTCCTTTCGTCCTTACGCCAGCCAGAACAGGTCCTATAAGGGCAAATCAGGCCGCTGGGCCTACCCTAAAGGGGGTAAAGGTAGGGGATTCCTTTTTAAACCCCAGACTAAGTCTGACGATAAGCAATGACGCCATTGTTTAGGGAAGACTGAGGGATTTCCTCGGCCCCTGTGAAAAAATAACAAAAAATCCCTGGGCTCTGGAAATCATTCGGTCAGGATACAAAATAGAGTTCACTTCCATCCCCTCAATTCGTCATCACAAATGTAGATTCCAGACGAAACATTCTTTCAGGTATCCAAGAACTAGTGGAAAAAGGAGTGGTTGTTCCAGTCCCAGTTTCCCAATTAAAACAGGGATACTATTCAACTTTATTTCTAGTAAGAAAGAAGGATCGTTTCGCACGATAATAAACCTGAAGCACTTGAACAAATTTGTCCTATACAGGAGATTCAAGATGGAATCCCTGAAGTCGGTAATCCCCCTGATAAATATGGGAGCAGTTATGTGTTCGGTCGATTTAAGGGACGCATATTATCATATCCCAACCATCAAAAATTCCTGCGATTCGCAGTTCAGGACTTACACAACCGGATCCTTCACTTCCAGTTCACAGCCCTCCCATTCGGGATCTCATCCGCTCCGAGACTCTTTACAAAACTGGTAATAGAAATGGTGGCACCTGAGAGACAAGAGGGACTCAACATAGTACTATACCTGGACGACTTTTTGATTATAGGCGATTCAAGATCTCTCCTTCTACCTCACTTAGAAAGATTTTTGTCCCGTCTAGCGGAGCTGGGCTGGATAGTGAACAGGTCAAAGTCTGTCCTGCATCCCTCCATGAGCATGACCTTCCTAGGTGTAACCCTGGATTCACAAAAACAAAACCTTTCTCCCTCAGGTCAAGATCCAGGCTCTCAAACAGAAGGTAAAAAGATTCCAACTGAAGAGTATGTTCTATAAGAGGCGATGAGCCTCTTGGGCCTTCTAACTTCCTGCATCCCCTCAGTAGAATGGGCTCAAGCACATTACCGTGTCATGCAGAGCTGGATTCGGTGGAACAAAAAATTTGGATATTTAGACCCCAGGTTGCGGATCCCAAGCTCCGTGAAAATATCCCTATCCTGGTGGACAGTGGATAAAAACTTGTCCAGGGGAGTCCCATGGAGCAGAACCCCATCTGTCACAATCCTCACTGACGCCAGCAACTCGGGTTGGGGGGAAAAGGTCGAGGACCGATACTACCAGGGCTCCTGGGGGAAAGAAATGTCCAATCAATCTTCCAATTTCAGGGAACTGTACGCTGTCTGGAAAAGCCTGAATGCAGCCAGGGAGCTTCTAGAGAACCGCCACGTAAAGGTCCTATCGGACAACATGACAACTGTCTCATACCTCAGACACCAGGGAGGTACACGCTCAAAGAGACTCCAGAGCATTGCGGAAGAAATATTCTCCTGGGCAGAGAAAGAAGTGAGGTCCATCTCGGCAGTCCACTTGAAAGGCTCTCTGAACCAGGAAGCAGACTTCCTCAGCAGATGGAAAATAGACCACTCAGAGTGGTCATTGAAACAAGAAGTGTTCGAGGCGATAACCAGGAGATGGGGCCTCCCTACGATAGACCTATTCGCTTCAAAAGAAAATGCAAAAATAAGAACATTCTGCTCGCTGAACCCAAGAGACCACCCCTGGAGAATCAATGCTCTATCACTGACTTGGAATTGGGGCTTGGCATATGCCTTCCCCCCCCTCTCCCCCCTGATCCCGAGAATAATTCAGAAAATCATGGAGGGGAGGACGACTGTCATACTGATCAAACCTTTCTGGCCAAAAAGGAGCTGGTTCCCCCTACTCCGGAAACTAGCAATAGAGGAACCCTGGAAGTTACCACCCATCCGGGACCTTCTTCACCAAGGCCCCATCCTTCACCTTCACCCAGAGTTCTTCAAGCTCACAGCCTGGATCCTGAGGTCGCCATACTGAAACACCAAGGTCTTTCTGACAGAGTCATTTCTACAATGAAATACTGTCGGAAAAAAGTGACATCAGCAATATACCTTAAAATATGGAAAAGGTTAGGTTCCCTGAGGTTTGGTTCTTTTTCCCCAGACCATGAGCCAAACATTCAGAAAATCCGGGACTTCCTACAGAACAGCCTGGAGATGGGGCTTACTCCCTCTACATTGAAGGTGCAAATCTCTGCACTTAGTACCTTCTTTGACGTCAGTCTAGCTGATCATAGGTGGATTAAGCGGTTTATCAGAGCAGCAATCAGGCTGAGGCCCTCCCTAAGATCCCGTACTCCTACCTGGGACCTAAACCTAGTCCTTAACGCACTTATGCATCCTCGCTTTGAACCCCTGGAAGACTGCACAATAAAAATACTCTTTAGACTGCATTTCTCATAGCCATTACGTCTGCCAGACGGCTGGGAGAGATACAAGCACTCTCCATAAGAGAACCTTATCTCACCATCTCAGACGACAAAATCATCTTTAAAACTAGATGCGGGATTTATGCCCAAGGTAGTCTCCAACTACCACAGAAGTCAGGAAATCATCCTCCCATCCTTTTGCGACAAACCAAGAAACCAGAAGGAGTGCGACTTCCATACTTTTGACGTCAGACGCACTGTACTGAGATACCTGGAAGCCACAAAAGACTTTAGAAAATCTGACAGTCTTCTTATCCAGTTTGCAGGAAAGAATAGGGGCTCGAAGGTCTCTAAGTCATCCATTGCCCGATGGATTAAAGATACCATCTTTCTCTCCTACAAGCTTCAGAACCTGGATCCACCCATGAATGTTCGGGCCCATTCTACTAGAGCAGTCTCCACCACCTTTGCAGAAAGAGCGGGAGCTTCGCTAGATGACATTTGCAGGGTGGCTACCTGGTCTAGCATACACACTTTCATCAGACATTACCGCTTAGACTTATCCAGGTCTTCTGACCTTTTACAATGGACGCAAGGTCCTTCAAGCGGTTGCCCCCCCCCCCCCCCCCCCTAAAATGTATAATTTTATAATTCTCCTGTGTGGCCGTCATGGTGATGAAATGGAAAACCGGAATTAGACTTACCGGTAATTTTGTTTCCATGAAATCACCATGACGGCCCGTATTTCCCTCTTTCTTTTTGGTATGAAGTAATACCGTGTGTCTCCCCTTCGGGGTATGATGTAATACCTTTGAATATATTTCTACTTATGATTCTGGCACTCAGTAATCTTTGAAACACTGGGGAACGGAGGTGGGAGGGGGCAATTTAACCTCTTCTCTGTTCCTGCACCTACAGAGGTCATGGGTCAACCTCCTGTGGGGCCTTCATGGTGATTTCATGGAAACAAAATTACCGGTAAGTCTAATTCCGTTATTATATTTTACTGAAAGTTTTGAGCACTGACGTGGTCTATAAAGCCCCCTGGCTAGCTTCAGAATTACACTTGAAATCCGTTCCAGGGACACAGGTTTAAGGGCCTTATTCTTCCACATGCTACAACTATTCAAACCATAGGCTCAGAGCTGATCGTTAAAGGGGTTGTCTGCTCCTTCCCATCTTCAGGATATCAGATCAGCAGGGGTCCGTCAGCCTGCACCCACCCTGGTCAGCTGCAGCAATAAGTGCTGGAACTACCCGGCTCTGTCCATTATGTATAGGACAGAAGTGGTTACTGCGGCCCTGCTCCGACTGAAGAGAATGGACCTCCAGCAGTCACAAAGGAAGCAGCCGAGATCTTCTCCTTCCTTGGCCAGATAGTCATGCGATCTCTGCAGGACCCATCCCAAGAATAGGTTGCAAACAACGTTAGTCAGGAACACATGGACCCCAAAGATGGCCTTTGCCCCAGTGTATTCACCAATCTCTGTCAGCATTGGGGTGTACGCCATACATTGTCCCTGTGGCATCTTGACCCAAGATACCACCATTTGTCACCAGGGCACATTAACTCATTCCAGAAGAGGCATTGGTGGTGAATGAAGCTAAGCAAGAGATACGAGAATCATCAGTGATTATAATGGCTGCTAATGGTCTGTGCTTGATGCCATCTCTCTTGGGTACAGCTGGTGGGAGCGCTCACCTGGTTCCCTGCTCTGCCTCCACAGACCCATGCGCAGCAGCATTCCTCTGCACTTCCCAGTGGACAGCACTGCTCGCCCTCCTCTCGCAGGCTGAGACTTGCTTCTCTCCGGCTCTGCCTCTCACTACCCATAAGGCGTGTGCACTCTCCAGCTTTTAAAGGGCCAGTGTGAATACACCAGCCCACAATTAGCCACCCTTGGGTATTTATGGCACCTTCCCTTGTGGGAGGGTGCATGAGCAGTAGGCCCAGGTGGCTGCTTTCTGGGAGGGCCTGTCAGGGCACATCACCCTGGGATCACCTGCATAGATTTCATTAGGGAGTATGTTTGAGAGAAGTTCCAGAAGCACCTGCTTCCTTCCTCCTCGACTCCTGCTCATGAGCCCACGCAGCTGAACAGTCAAGCTGTCCTGAGGAGGTTCATCAGCAAAGACCATTTGTGCTTATACTGCTGCGACGAGGGTCCTCGAGACGAGAAATGGCAGTGATTAAGGCCGGTAGGAGAGATGACCCTGTCCCTAATGATAGTCATGCAGTAATGCCTGGTTTACTGAACAGGCCTTCCTGGATTCCAGGTCAGCGTGTAAATTCCTGCATTGGGCGTTGGTGACCCAGCACTGCATGCCAACTGTCCACTCTTGCTGGGATTGCCATGGCTCAACCTTCATGCTGCTGTGATCAACTTGTATAACGAGCAGGTTCTACATAGGAGCCCAGAATGTCATTCATGGTGTCTGACTGTTTTGCACCCAGGTTCCTCAGAGTTTGCATGGTTTGTCTCCAACCTATGCCAGCTATGCTGACGTGTTTGAAAGAAAAGACGCTCGGGACCCTGCCACCTCATTGGCCATATGATTGCCTGAACCCACCCCACCTTATGGTCGTGAATCTCCGGCCTTGTCAGACTATATAAAAGAATAGACTAATGTGCTATGAAGAAGATCATTATGAAGAATAATTAGCCTCTGTCATTGATTTCCGAGCTCTTCAACAGGATTCACTAATTGGATCTGCTAGAGGCCCATAATTTTAGTCCACATTTGTGAGGAAGACGAGTGGAAGATCGCTGTTAACACTTGTGACAGACATTGAGTGCTACATCATGCCCCTTGGTCTCTACAACGCGCCCACTGTCTTTCGGGAGATCAGCAAGAATGTATGTGTGTGATCTTGACAACATCTTGATTTACACACGTGACCTGACTACACACCAGAGACATGTTCGCACCATCCTCCAGCATCTACAGGAGAACAGGGTGTATGCAATATTTAAAACATGATATTATTATTTTTTTTTTTTTTTTAAAGAACCTTCCTACCCTTCCTGGGTTATAGAATTTCTGATGAACCCAGAAAAGCTGACGGCAGTTGTGGACAAGCCTCATCCTATGGGTCTGACAGCCATACAGTGGTTCCCCTGAGCTTTGCCAACTACTACTGTCAATTCATTGCTCAGTTTTCAACTCCCGCCACCACTATATCTGTTCTTGGAAGAGGGTGAAGGCAGGGGATGGACACGACATGTTAAGACTGCGCTTCTGTCTTTCAAGCAGGCCTTCTCCTCCGCTTTGTTTCTGCACTTCCCAGATGTCTCAAAACAATTGTTTCTGGGAGAGGATGTGTCCTCAGTGGGAGCCATAGCTGCCCTTGCCCAGAAAGGTTCTTCTGGTAAGATGGTCACCTGCATTTCTTATTTTTTTTGCAAAGTCCTTCCTGCTTCTGGATGGCGTCTGTCTTCATTTGCACAACCCGTAAGAACCTAATTTATCGTCAGTTGGCTCAGTGTCTCAATCCTTCTAAGCTTGGTAGTTGCTGTTTTTTTGCCAGATTTTATTTTGTCTTTCACTACCATTCTGCCAAGAAAAATACCAAGGCAGATGCCCTCTCTCATTCCTTCAACTCTGCTGATCGTGTAGAGGGGCCCCAGCATACTATTTACCCTGCCCAAATTGCCTCAATGAGGACTATCTTGGGAAGACATTATGTTCCTGTAGCCAAGAGACAGATCCTTGCCCAGGAGCATAAATCTAGATTGACCGGACATCCTGGTTACCTTAAGACGTAAGACCTCATTTTCAGATACTATTGGTGGACTTCTTTTTCCTAGGACAGCCAAGACTTTGTTGCCTCCTGTGTCATGTGCCCACAGCAGGTCTCCTAGGCAGAGGCCTGTGGGTCTACTCTTCCCTCAGCCAGTAACTGACTCTCCATGGCACAGGGGAGGATAAGACCCACAGGCAAGCATCGCTTTTCCAAGATGGCACATTCTATTCCACTGGCCAGTCTTTCTTCTGCAGTTCAGCTGGCTATTTTGTTAATCAGACAAATCTTCCAGCTGCAATGTCTGCCTCTACACATTTGTCTCTGACAGAGACGTACAGATAATGTCTAGATACTAGAGGTCTCTTTTGCTAGTCGCTGGGCATCGAGTTGGACCTTTCATCTGCCTACTATCCCCAGTCCAACACACAGGTGGAACAAATGAATCAGATCTTGGAGAACTATCGTCACCATTTTTGTTTCTTTTAGTCAGGACACTTGAGTGTCCTTGCTTCCTTGGGCAAAGTTTTCCAAAAACAGCCACTCAAGTGAGTCCACGGGCATGTCGCTACTTTTCATTGTACATGGTCAGCACCTGCGTACTCATCTTCCTATTTCTACCTCCTCTTATGTAGCAGCTGGAGAGACTACTTCGGGAATTTCCTTCAGATTTAGAGAGACTAAAGCAGGGGTGGCCAACCTTACAGAGCCAAAAAAAAAAAAACTTGACTACCAGGAGCCACAAGCTATACATTTACACAAGAGTCACCGTATTTTTCGCCCTACAAGATGCACCTAGGTTTTAAGAAAAATAAGATAAAAATATTTTTCATCTTATCTGAGGTCTGCTAAAAAATTTTTTTTCTTATTTTTCATTAGCAGAGAAAAAAAGAAAATATATATTTTTCATAAGACCTCAGATCAGACTCCTAAATCAGATCCCCAATCCTCATCAGGCCTCCAAATCAGACCCCCAATGCTCGGATCTGACAACACAAATCAGACTCCCAGTGTCAGACCCTCAGTGCTCAGATCTCTCCCTTCTCAGATCTGACCCTCTCTATGCTCAGACCTGACTAACCCATGCTCAAACAAACCCCTCATGCTCAGATCTTCCCCCTCATGCTCAGATCTCCCCCCCCCCCCCCCCCCATTGCCCAGATCAGGAGCCCCCCCCCCATGCTCAGATCAGACCCCCATGCTCAGTTCTATCATTTAAAAAAATCTCTTCCCTCTCCTGATCAGGCACTGGGCTCCTGCTATTTTGCAGGTCTGACACGCTCTCCACTGTGACCTGATGAGCTCAACATCAGGTCATAGTGCGTGTCTCCACGTACTACGTTCTTACACTGTGTGCATCAGGACATAGCGGAGAGTGAGCTGGAGCTGCAAAGTAGTAAAAGTGCCCGGTCAGGAATAGAGATCTGAGCATGGAGTGGAGAGTGAGCCGGCCTGACTACTTCCCGGCTCCACAGCTAGAGCCGCACTTGAAAAGCAAAGAGCCGCATGTGGCTCAAGAGCCACAGGTTGGCCACCCCTGGCCAAGGCATTGGCTTCTGTAAAAAGGTCAGCAGGCAAAGGATTTGACACCATGCTTCTCTTCTGGAGACTGGGTCTGGCTATCCTCCAGGAATATTCACTTGAAATTTCCCTGTTACAGATTTGTTCTCAATTCTTGGGTTCATTTGAGGTGTTAACACACAAATCAATTAAGCCAAGAAAAGCTTTGATGACCACCATCTCTTCGCATCTATAACTCCTTCTGTGTGTTATCTCAAGCTCTTGGTCCTCAATTGCTACTCCAGATCCTCTGTTTCTATTCCTGCCCCAGTCAGTCCTGAAGATGAGTTTGAGATGAACAGATTTGGAAGGAAGACTAGGAAGGGTTTTGGTCCAGAGACAAGGTCCTGGGAATCTGTTGAGAAACAACGTTTTCTTCAGTGGTCTAAAGAAGGGGGGAGGGGGGGGGGGGTAGCGTGGAGCTTGGGCACGGCCGTCGTAGCATGCACCTGGTTCCTTGCTCTGCCTCCTGTGCGCCCCGTGCTCTACAGCATTCCTCTGCACCTTCCCAGCAGGTATGGCTGTTTCTTGCCAACTCTGCCTCTAGGACATGTGTGTGCTCTCAGGCTCGTAAAGGGTCAGTGCATGCGCACCCTAATATTCTGAAGCCTATAGTTGGTTATCCTTGGGCATTTATGGCACTTTCCCTTGTTGGAGGGTGCCTGAGCAATAGGTTCTATTTTTCTGCAGAGGTGCACTACTTGTCTTGTTCACTCACCCGTGTGCCGATTTCTGTTTGACTCTGGATTTCACCCTTTGTCTGATGTTCATACTGACCCTGAGCTGCCTGCCCTTGAGTTGTCCCTGATGACTGTTTTTGCCTGACTCCTCGATTCACTGCACTGGCATCTCTTGAAATTTTATGGCTGCAGCACTTTACGGCATAGGAGTTGAAGCCGCCAACCTAAAATCCAGTGGGCTATTAACAGAGTCTTCCAGAATATGTACATCGCCTATTCTCTCATTTATCATTGTGCTTGGAAAGCCTACTTTCTTTGGTGTGAAGAAAGATCGATCTCCCCTGTGTCTTTTTTTTTTTTTTTTTTTTTTTTTTCATACTTTAGATGTGGGACTAGCCCTTAGTTTCTTGAAGGATCAGGTCTCTGCCCTTTCCATCCTTTTATTAAAATCTTGGCTCTTCAAGGCCAGGCCCTCAAGGGATTTGGACTTGGTATTGGATGTTCTTCAATTTTACACCTTTTTTTTTAGGCTGTCTGGCATATTTCCTTGCATCTCGTTGTCTGGAAGGTAACTTTTCCAGTTATGGTGACCTCTATCAAGAAGGTCTTTGAGTTGGCGGCAGTCTCCTGTCGCTCCTTACCATTCACCAGAACATGACTGTTCTGCACCCGAAGCCTTACTTTCAAATGTCTTATTCGCGTTCCACCTTAATTCAAAGATTTTTACCGTTATTCTATAGCTCCCATCCTAGGGAGCGTAAGATGTCTTGTGTGCCATCCATCTGGTTCTGTTACCTCTGCCTTCAGGCGACTGGACTTTGTCATCTCATATGGATGATGTAAGGGGTTCCCAGCCTTATAGACAACTATTTCTTGTGAGAGCAGCTGGGCCATAGGTGAGGTGTACACTCTACCTCATCTTCTCGCCGCACCTTCTGCTAATTCTGCAAGATGAACACTTTTGCATGAACAGTTTCGGGCCCTTAGTTGCCTGAACTAGATGTATTACCTGTGTTTGGTTTTTCCAGGCCTGTGCTAGGACGTCCCATGAACGTCTCTTTTCTTTTAGGTTTAAGTTGTCCCTTTTTTCTTTTTGGGCAGTGTTCTTATCTGTTCTTGGTTATGTGACATCTGTGCATTTGTGCTTCTCCTATTCCTGGGGTACAGACTGATAAGCTTCGTGTCTATGTGCTAGATATAAAGTCTGCTCCTCCTATGCAGGCTATATCTGTCGTGTTATGGCCTGTGGCCTTGGTTTCCTGTGTCCTTAAATTAAAGAGGTTTTACGGCGAGTATAAAAATTATCCTTAGTCTTGAAAATCGTCTTCCCCCGACTGGTACTTTTTACCATGTCCCAGACACGTTTGCAGCGCTTTGTGCCAGGAAGCTGCCGTATAAGCCCTAGGGCCATCTGTGTGCAGGTGTATTTTTATAGATCTTATTGCTCAACTTCTTTCCAAAATTGCCTTCTATGATCAGATAAGGTTCCTGCTCTGTGTAATGTGAATTGTCTCCTCTGACAGCACATAGCCAAATATCTGCAGGCTGAAGCGATAAAGAAGGAGCGACCAGAGTTTTTCAGTGACTGGAAGGGATACTTCAAGATGGTAAGTGCCGGAACACCCTCGGGTCATTGCGGCTGATTGCCAGGAGCTTTATGCTAATTGTTTTTCTTGCATTTCAGAATGTTGCGCGCCAGAATAACGACAGCGACTGTGGGGCATTTGTGCTGCAGGTTAGACGCCTCTCCTCCCCGCGTTCTAGTAGAGATCAGAGGATGGATAACTTAGCATCTGTCTCTTCTCTCTCCGACAGTACTGCAAGTTCCTCGCCTTGGAGCTCCCGTTTACATTCGGGCAGCAGGATATGCCAAAACTGCGGCGCCAGATGTACAAGGAGCTTTGTCACTGCAGGCTGACGATGTGAAAGAAGATGTTACGTGAAGCGTCTGGACTGAGCCAGGATCGTACAGTCTCCTCGAGGGTTCCTCTGCCATGTGTAACTGCCCACTCCATGTCTGCACTGTGGACAGCCTCCGCAGTGGCCTCAACCCTTCAGGGGCAATCTGGAGCTTTCACTTGTAAATTGATTTGTGGAGTTCAGAGTTTTTTTTTTTTTTTTTTTTTTTTAAACACCTCCCAAGGTCCATCCTGACCCCTGCTCCTCCCCCCTTTTTACCCGCAGACCATCCTGGTCTGCGTCCATCCAACCGGTTTCACCCTTCTAAAAAGTAACAGGCCCTCTTTGTGTCTTATATATTTTTTTTTTTTTTCCTCTTTTTGTATTTTTTTTTTTATTTAAACTGTTTCTGGGGAAAAAAATTTGTAGGATTTTTGTTTTTTGTCAAAAAACAGGAAAATAAAAAATGAATAAAAAGTTCTATAGAAAACGTGTCCTACAACTGCTCGCATTGACTTACTGTGACAGACGGGCGTTTTTAGTGTGAAACATGAGTGGCGGTATTTCTACGGCCTGTGGTATACAGGGGGATCACCTTACTAGAACAGTGTCTGTCATCACTAGGCCGAGCCGGGCACCTCCACATAAGAATGCACATGAAGGAGAATGGTGGGGTCCATCTTCTAGGATCTTTCCACCGTCTGCTGCCCGCCGTTATTACGTGGTGTTGGTGGTCACATGATCTAGCTGCAGTGCTCACAAAAAAAAGCTTCATTTTCTGCCAACCAGCGGCGCCTTTTCATCACATGAACAAGTCCCATATGCGTCACCCATAGACCAGGAGCCCAATGTCCCGTCGGCATCCCAGCAATGGCTTTCATAGCTGCAAGTGTTAACACTTTCACTACCAGGCCTATATTGGCGACAACATTTTTATCTTTTTTTTCCTCCCTGCCTTTCCAAGAACCATAACTTTTTTACTTTTCTGTGTTCACAGCAGTGTGAGGGTTTTTTTCCCTTTCATGCCACAAGGGTCTGATGGGTCCAGAGTGAGGGGAAGAGGGGTCTGGAGGATGATGGAGAAGGTCCAGAGTGAGGGGAAGAGGGGTCTGGAGTATGATGGAGAAGGTCCATGGTGAGGGAAAGATGGGGCTGGAGGATGATGGAGGGGTCCAAAATTAGGGGAAGAGGGGTCTGGAGGATGATGGAGAAGGTCCAGAATGAGGAGAAGAGGGGTCTGGAGGATGATGGAGAAGGTCCAGAATGAGGAGAAGAGGGGTCTGGAGGATGATGGAGAAGGTCCAGAGTGAGGGGAAGATGGGTCTGGACGATGATGGAGAAGGTCCAGAGTGAGGGGAAGATGGGTCTGGAGGATGATGGAGAATGTCCAGAGAGAGGGGTCTGGAGGATGATGGAGGGGTCCAGAGGGAGGGGAATATGGGTCTGGAGGATGATGGAGGGGTCCAGAGTGAGGGGAAGAGGGATCCAGAGTGGGGTCTGAAGGATCCAGAGTGGGGTCTGAAGGATGATGGAGAGGTCCAGAGTGAGGGGAAGAGTGGTCTGGAGGATGATGGAGAAGGTCCAGAGTGAGGGGAAGAGTGGTCTGGAGGATGATGGAGAAGGTCCAGAGTGAGGGGAAGATGGGTCTGGAGGATGATGGAGAAGGTCCAGAGTGAGGGGAAGATGGGTCTGGAGGATGATGGAGGGGTCCAGAGTGAGGGGAAAATAGGTCTGGAGGATGACGGAGAAGGTCCAGAGTGAGAGAAAGAGGGGTCCAGAGGGAGGGGAATATGGGTCTGGAGGATGATGGAGAAGGTCCATGGTGAGGGAAAGATGGGGCTGGAGGATGATGGAGGGGTCCAAAATGAGGGAAAGAGGGGTCTGGAGGATGATGGAGAGGTCCAGAGTGAGGGGAATACGGGTCTGGAGGATGATGGAGAAGGTCCATGGTGAGGGAAAGATGGGGCTGGAGGATGATGGAGGGGTCCAAAATGAGGGGAAGAGTGGTCTGGAGGATGATGGAGAAGGTCCAGAGTGAGGAGAAGAGGGGTCTGGAGGATGATGGAGGGGTCCAGAGTGAGGGGAAGATGGGTCTGGACGATGATGGAGAAGGTCCAGAGTGAGGGGAAGATGGGGCTGAAGTATGATGGAGAGGTCCAGAGTGAGGGGAATATGGGTCTGGAGGATGATGGAGAATGTCCAGAGAGAGGGGTCTGGAGGATGATGGAGGGGTCCAGAGTGAGGGGAAGAGGGATCCAGAGTGGGGTCTGAAGGATGATGGAGAGGTCCAGAGTGAGGGGAAGAGTGGTCTGGAGGATGATGGAGAAGGTCCAGAGTGAGGGGAAGAGTGGTCTGGAGGATGATGGAGAAGGTCCAGAGTGAGGGGAAGATGGGTCTGGAGGATGATGGAGAAGGTCCAGAGTGAGGGGAAGATGGGTCTGGAGGATGATGGAGGGGTCCAGAGTGAGGGGAAAATAGGTCTGGAGGATGACGGAGAAGGTCCAGAGTGAGAGGAAGAGGGTTCCAGAGGGAGGGGAATACGGGTCTGGAGGATGATGGAGAAGGTCCATGGTGAGGGAAAGATGGGGCTGGAGGATGATGGAGGGGTCCAAAATGAGGGAAAGAGGGGTCTGGAGGATGATGGAGAGGTCCAGAGTGAGGGGAATACGGGTCTGGAGGATGATGGAGAAGGTCCATGGTGAGGGAAAGATGGGGCTGGAGGATGATGGAGGGGTCCAAAATGAGGGGAAGAGTGGTCTGGAGGATGATGGAGAGGTCCAGAGTGAGGGGAATACGGGTCTGGAGGATGATGGAGAAGGTCCATGGTGAGGGAAAGATGGGGCTGGAGGATGATGGAGGGGTCCAAAATGAGGGGAAGAGTGGTCTGGAGGATGATGGAGAAGGTCCAGTGTGAGGGGAAGATGGGGCTGGAGGATGATGGAGGGTTCCAGAGTGAGGGGAAGAGGGGTCTGGAGGGCTCCAGAGTGAGGAGAAGAGGGGTCTGGAGGGCTCCAGAGTGAGGAGAAGAAGAGGGGTCCAGAGTGAGAGGAAGAGGGGTCTGGAGGATGATGGAGGGGTCCAGAGTGAGGGGAATACGGGTCTGGAGGATGATGGAGAAGGTCCATGGTGAGGGAAAGATGGGGCTGGAGGATGATGGAGGGGTCCAAAATTAGGGGAAGAGGGGTCTGGAGGATGATGGAGAAGGTCCAGAGTGAGGGGAAGAGGGGTCTGGAGGATGATGGAGGGCTCCAGAGTGAGGGGAAGAGGGGTCCAGAGTGAGGGGAAGATGGGTCTGGAGGATGATGGAGAAGGTCCATGGTGAGGGAAAGATGGGGCTGGAGGATGATGGAGGGGTCCAAAATTAGGGGAAGAGGGGTCTGGAGGATGATGGAGAAGGTCCAGAGTGAGGGGAAGAGGGGTCTGGAGGATGATGGAGGGATCCAGAGTGAGGGGAAGAGTGGTCTGGAGGATGATGGAGAAGGTCCAGAGTGAGGGGGAAGAGGGGTCTGGAGGATGATGGAGGGGTCCAGAGTGAGGGGGAAAATGGGTCTGGGGGATGATGGAGAATGTCCAGAGTGAGAGGAAGAGGGGTCTGGAGGATGATGGAGGGGTCCAGAGGGAGGGGAATATGGGTCTGGAGGATGATGGAGGGGTCCAGAGGGAGGGGAATATGGGTCTGGAGGATGACGGAGAAGGTCCAAGGTGAGGGAAAGATGGGGCTGGAGGATGATGGAGAAGTTCCAGAGTGAGGTGAAGATGGGTCTGGAGGATGATGGAGGGCTCCAGAGTGAGGGGAAGAGGGGTCTGGAGGATGATGGAGGGGCCTGGAGAATAGGGGGGTCTGGAGGATGATGGAGAAGTTCCAGAATGAGGTGAAGATGGGTCTGGAGGATGATGAAGGGCTCCAGAGTGAGGGGAAGAGGGGTCTGGAGGATGATGGAGGGGCCTGGCGGAGGACTATAGGTGATTGGAGTCAGACAGCTGGCATTGACTTTCACCCTATGGAGGGCTCTGGGGTCAGTCTAAGTCCCATCTGGCTCCACGAGTTCTAATGGTGGCCAGGCAGAAGGGAAGGCATGAGGTTGCTAGGCAACCAGGGCAGGTACAGAAGAAGCGTGGGAGGTGACAGGAGACGAGATGGAAGAATGGCGACACGCAGGTGAGGGCCATGTCAGCGCTGAGGTGGCAGATGTGACAGTAAACATGGCGCCCACCCTCACTCGGTACTGAACACTAACCGAGAGACATTTTCTGTGAAGAAGCAGACAGAACATCACTTCCTGGAGCAGGGACACATGGGCGGGAACCTCCCGAGCTGCTTCACCCAATCAGTCGCTAGTGTTGCTGGAGTGGCAGGCATCTAAACCAATGACGAGCCACAATATATTGAGCGACATCAATGTGACCTAATAAGCGATCGAGACAATTGGCGGGTTTTGCCACGGGAGGGGGGGCACGTCACGTGCCGTCTCTAACCAATGGCTGGTAACGCGGAGGAATGAAGGTGTTGAAAGGGGGGCCAGAGGGAGAAAAAAAATCCGTCGCAACTAGGGGCGGCGCTCTGTCACGGGGGGGCGCCAATAGTTTTTCGAGCCGGCTCTCTTTTATGTGATAGGCATCCAATACAACCAATCAGCGTGAAGCCGGCTAGTCCTACAGCCTGGACGTCTGAGCACCACTTTCTGCCTCAACCAATAGGAACGCAGCTGGGCGGAGACAAAGGGAGACTATATATACAGCGGTCGCCGGCTTCTCGGAAGCTTCCGCTCTGAAGAATGTCTGCGAGCTACGACAACCGGTGAGTAGTGAGGCGGGCCCGGCGCGCAGGCCTCGGCTGGAGCTCATGGCGGCCGCCCGGCTGCCTGCTGTGTGAGGGGACAATCCGCCTGGCCTTTTTGGCTTTCTTTTCTCGGCGGCCTCCGCGATGTCGGCCTCCCCGCTCCGCCATGTGTCGGGCGTGTCACCCCAATCCGCTCTCCCCGCGCGGTCGTCGGTCTGACTTCGCGTCCCATCACCCGCCTCGGGTAACTCCTGGTGTCGGGTGTACGTGTACGGGCGCCCTCCGCCTATCGGCACGTGGCCTCGTCGGGAGGAGAACGAGGGGGAGGGGCGTAGACAAGATGGCGGCGGCTGCCGAGCAGAAGGGCTTCCCTCTAAGATGGCGGCCACTTCCGGTGCTGCACGTGGCCAAGGGCAGGGTTAGCGGGGGGAGGGCAGGGGGGTCTCCGGAGAGGAGCCTAAAATGTTATAATGTCATATCCTGTCACAGAATAACACCCGGGGCGGGCAGTACATGATAATGGGGGCAAATGGGCCCCTGTACGTTATAATGTGGGGGGGCAGTGCATTATATCTGATTACTGAGCTGTGGACTATAATGGGCCCCTGTACGTTATAATGTGGGGGGGCAGTACATTATAATGGGGTGCAAATGGGCCCCTGTACGTTATAATGTGTGGGCAGTGCGTTATATCGGTGATTACTGAGCTGTGGGCTATAATGGGCCCCTGTACATTATAATGTGGGCGGGCAGTACATTATATCTGATTACTGAGCTGTGGACTATAATGGGCCCCTGTACGTTATATCTGATTACTGAGCTGTGGGGTATATAATGGGCCCCTGTATGTTATAATGTGGGGCGGGGGGGCAGTACATTATCTGATTACTGAGCTGTGGACTATATAATGGGCCCCTGTACGTTATAATGTGGGGTGGGGGGGGGGGCCAGTACATTTTATCTGTGATTACGGAGCTGTGGACTATATAATGGGCCCCTGTACGTTTATAATGTGGGGGGGGGGGGCAGTACATTATATCTGTGATTACTGAGCTGTGGGCTATAATGGGCCCCTGTACGTTATAATGTACTGCCCCCACATTATAATCGGTGACTACTGAGCTGTGGGGTATAACACACAGGACACCATTAGAAGTGATTTCGGAGGGTGGTACTGCCTGTGCCCCCTATTATATAATGCCCCTGTGTACACAGTTGGGGGGTGCTCTCCTCTTTGACATGTAATGTCTGCTATTAACCCATCCTTGTCCATGGGGACACCTGAGAAGTCTAGCTCGGTGGGTTCCAGGTTCGGAGACCCACAATCTCCAGAACAAGGAGATGAACCCCCCCCCCTTATTGCTGACTCTGCTCGTAGACTTTCTGTTCATCGCTTCCTGCGTCATGGAGAGAACACGCTAAGCTCGCGCTCCTCTCCCCTAGAGGTTGTGGGGGTCCCGGCTTCTGGTGTGTCCCTATGACATCAGGACTTGAATACTCCCTCCCCCGTCATGGCGGTCGGTGTGGCTGCAGATGGTCCTTAGAAGGGTTTCTCTGAATCGATTAAAACCCCTCTTCCTGGCACCAATACCTTTGGGGACACTGTCCTTCCTAGAACCACTACATACTGGGGACACCCCACAGGACCAGCCGTGACTGCTGAGCCTGGTCCTCATGTCCTTCCTAGAACCACTACATACTGGGGACACCCCAGAGGACTGGCTGTGACTGGTGAGCCTGGTCCTCATGTCCTTCCTAGAACCACTACATACTGGGGACACCCCACAGGACCAGCCGTGACTGCTGAGCCTGGTCCTCATGTCCTTCCTAGAACCACTACCTACTGGGGACACCCCTGAGGACTGGCTGTGACTGGTGAGCCTGGTCCTCATGTCCTTCCTAGAACCACTACCTACTGGGGACACCCCACAGGACTGGCTGTGACTGGTGAGCCTGGTCCTCATGTCCTTCCTAGAACCACTACATACTGGGGACACCCCTGAGGACTGGCTGTGACTGGTGAGCCTGGTGCTCATGTCCTTCCTAGAACCACTACATACTGGGGACACCCCACAGGACTGGCCGTGACTGCTGAGCCTGGTCCTCATGTCCTTCCTAGAACCACTACATTCTGGGGACACCCCACAGGACCGGCCGTGACTGCTGAGCCTGGTCCTCATGTCCTTCCTAGAACCACTACCTACTGGGGACACCCCACAGGACTGGCTGTGACTGGTGAGCCTGGTCCTCATGTCCTTCCTAGAACCACTACATACTGGGGACACCCCTGAGGACTGGTGAGCCTGGTCCTCATGTCCTTCCTAGAACCACTACATACTGGGGACACCCCACAGGACTGGCCGTGACTGCTGAGCCTGGTCCCCATGTCCTTCCTAGAACCACTACATACTGGGGACACCCCAGAGGACTGGCCGTGACTGCTGAGCCTGGTCCTCATGTCCTTCCTAGAACCACTACATACTGGGGACACCCCAGAGGACTGGCTGTGACTGCTGAGCCTGGTCCTCATGTCCTTCCTGGAACCACTACATACTGGGGACACCCCAGAGGACTGGCTGTGACTGCTGAGCCTGGTCCTCATGTCCTTCCTAGAACCACTACATACTGGGGACACCCCACAGGACCAGCCGTGACTGCTGAGCCTGGTCCTCATGTCCTTCCTAGAACCACTACATACTGGGGACACCCCACAGGACTGGCTGTGACTGCTGAGCCTGGTCCTCATGTCCTTCCTGGAACCACTAACAGGACCGGCCGTGACTGAGCCTGGTCCTCATGTCCTTCCTGGAACCACTAACAGGACCGGCCGTGACTGAGCCTGGTCCTCATGTCCTTCCTAGAACCACTACATACTGGGGACACCCCACAGGACTGGCCGTGACTGAGCCTGGTCCTCATGGCCTTCCTGGAACCACTACATACTGGGGACACCCCAGAGGACCGGCCGTGACTGCTGAGCCTGGTCCTCATGTCCTTCCTAGACCCACTACATACTGGGGACACCCCCACAGGACTGGCTGTGACTGCTGAGCCTGGTCCTCATGTCCTTCCTGGAACCACTAACAGGACCGGCCGTGACTGAGCCTGGTCCTCATGTCCTTCCTGGAACCACTAACAGGACCGGCCGTGACTGAGCCTGGTCCTCATGTCCTTCCTGGAACCACTAACAGGACCGGCCGTGACTGAGCCTGGTCCTCATGTCCTTCCTGGAACCACTAACAGGACCGGCCGTGACTGAGCCTGGTCCTCATGTCCTTCCTGGAACCACTAACAGGACCGGCCGTGACTGAGCCTGGTCCTCATGTCCTTCCTGGAACCACTAACAGGACCGGCCGTGACTGAGCCTGGTCCTCATGTCCTTCCTGGAACCACTAACAGGACCGGCCGTGACTGAGCCTGGTCCTCATGTCCTTCCTGGAACCACTAACAGGACCGGCCGTGACTGAGCCTGGTCCTCATGTCCTTCCTGGAACCACTAACGGGACCGGCCGTGACTGAGCCTGGTCCTCATGTCCTTCCTGGAACCACTAACGGGACCGGCCGTGACTGAGCCTGGTCCTCATGTCCTTCCTGGAACCACTAACGGGACCGGCCGTGACTGAGCCTGGTCCTCATGTCCTTCCTGGAACCACTAACGGGACCGGCCGTGACTGAGCCTGGTCCTCATGTCCTTCCTGGAACCACTAACGGGACCGGCCGTGACTGAGCCTGGTCCTCATGTCCTTCCTGGAACCACTAACGGGACCGGCCGTGACTGAGCCTGGTCCTCATGTCCTTCCTGGAACCACTAACGGGACCGGCCGTGACTGAGCCTGGTCCTCATGTCCTTCCTGGAACCACTAACGGGACCGGCCGTGACTGAGCCTGGTCCTCATGTCCTTCCTGGAACCACTAACGGGACCGGCCGTGACTGAGCCTGGTCCTCATGTCCTTCCTGGAACCACTACATACTGGGGACACACCACAGGACCGGCCGTGACTGCTGAGCCTGTTACCCTAGTATGTACTGCCCCCACATAACGCTGGTTACAGGGGGCTATACCTGTAGACCCCAGTATTATGTACTGCCCCAGATGACGCTGATTACGGGGGGCTATACCTGTAGACCCCAGTATGTACTGCCCCAGATGACGCTGATTACGGGGGGCTATACCTGTAGACCCAGTATTATGTACTGCCCCAGATGATGCTGATTATGGGGGCTATACCTGTAGACCCAGTATTATGTACTGCCCCAGATAATGCTGATTACGGGGGGCTATACCTGTAGACCCAGTATTATGTACTGCCCCAGATAATGCTGATTACGGGGGGCTATACCTGTTACCTGTAGACCCAGTATTATGTACTGCCCCAGATAATGCTGATTACGGGGGGCTATACCTGTAGACCCCAGTATTATGTACTGCCCCAGATGACGCTGATTACGGGGGGCTATACCTGTAGACCCCAGTATTATGTACTGCCCCAGATGATGCTGATTACGGGGGGCTATACCTGTAGACCCCAGTATTATGTACTGCCCCAGATGACGCTGATTACGGGGGGCTATACCTGTAGACCCCAGTATTATGTACTGCCCCAGATGACGCTGATTACGGGGGGCTATACCTGTAGACCCCAGTACTATGTACTGCCCCAGATGACGCTGATTACGGGGGGCTATACCTGTAGACCCCAGTATTATGTACTGCCCCAGATGATGCTGATTACGGGGGGCTATACCTGTAGACCCCAGTATTATGTACTGCCCCAGATGATGCTGATTACGGGGGGCTATACCTGTAGACCCCAGTATTATGTACTGCCCCAGATGACGCTGATTACGGGGGGCTATACCTGTAGACCCCAGTATTATGTACTGCCCCAGATGACGCTGATTACGGGGGGCTATACCTGTAGACCCCAGTACTATGTACTGCCCCCACAACACTGATTACGGGGGGCTATACCTGTAGACCCCAGTATTATGTACTGCCCCAGATGACGCTGATTACGGGGGGCTATACCTGTAGACCCCAGTACTATGTACTGCCCCCACAACGCTGATTACGGGGGGCTATACCTGTAGACCCCAGTATTATGTACTGCCCCAGATGACGCTGATTACGGGGGGCTATACCTGTAGACCCCAGTATTATGTACTGCCCCAGGTAACGCTGATTAGTGGACCATTGTCGCCCAGTCCACTGCCAGTTGGTCTTTACTGCTTTACCACTACAGTCTTCAGTAGTGCAGTCTCGGCATGGGGTGGTGGGTGCCCTAGGGGGTCTCTGTTCCTGTGGTGGTCCACATGGCAGCCCCCTGTCCTCGCCCATGTGCCAGTCGCTGGTTCTCCTGTGTGATGTGAACTGTTTTCTTTCAGATCTAGAGACAATGGGCCCGAGGGCATGGAGCCTGATGGCATCATTGAGGTAGGTGCCAGCTGCTGGGAGGATAGGTCTTGTGTACCCCCACCAGTGGCAGGACCCAGTATAACACGCTCTCTCCTGCACAGAGCAACTGGAATGAGGTGGTGGACAGCTTTGATGATATGAATCTCTCCGAATCCCTCCTGAGAGGAATCTACGCCTATGGTTTTGAGAAACCGTCTGCAATTCAGCAGCGAGCTATTCTACCTTGTATCAAGGGTGAGTACGGACACGTGGCTTCCATGATGGGAGTATTTGTCCACTGATCACATGGCTTACCATGCTACTGGGTCTTGCAGGTTATGATGTGATCGCCCAGGCTCAGTCTGGCACTGGGAAAACAGCAACGTTTGCCATTTCCATCCTCCAGCAGGTTGAGCTGGATATGAAGGCAACACAGGCCCTAGTGCTGGCGCCGACCAGAGAGCTGGCACAGCAGGTGAGTGTCCCTGATGCATTTCAATTCCTGGCTGCGGGCTCGCTGGCTGCGCTGAATCCCCCTTCCCTCCTGGCTGCGCTGAATCCCCCTTCCCTCCTGGCTGCGCTGAATCCCCCTTCCCTCCTGGCTGCGCTGAATCCCCCTTCCCTCCTGGCTGCGCTGAATCCCCCTTCCCTCCTGGCTGCGCTGAATCCCCCTTCCCTCCTGGCTGTGCCCCCCCCCTTGCACTGAGTTCAGTCTGTGCTTTTTCCCTCCAGATCCAAAAAGTGGTGATGGCTCTTGGAGACTACATGGGTGCCTCTTGCCATGCCTGCATTGGAGGCACCAATGTGCGGGCAGAGGTCCAGAAGCTGCAGTCAGAAGCCCCGCACATCATCGTGGGCACTCCTGGCAGAGTCTTCGACATGCTGAACAGGCGTTACCTCTGTGAGTACCTGGGGACTGGGCACCCCTCACCCCCTGTCACTGGGCAAGGACTCGTCATGTGACGTGTGATCTTATATCTGACAGGGGCAGAGCAAATGACCTCCATATTCATCCCAGTGCAGTGGTCATGTGACTGTCCGCTGGTTCATGCTATGGGGACATGTTCCTCATTCCACTTCTGAGACTTGTAGTTTTCAGTAGTAATTTTAGTGTCTCTTGTGCAGCCCCAAAATATATCAAGATGTTTGTCCTGGATGAAGCTGATGAGATGTTGAGCCGAGGATTCAAGGATCAGATCTACGACATCTTCCAGAAGCTGAGCAGCAATGCCCAGGTATGGTGGGGTGTGGTGAGCGCTGGTATTGTCATACATCAGTCACGATGGGTGCCATGTTGTGGGCAGTTCTGATGATGATATCCCATGCGTGTCATCTGAGGCCCATGTCTCTCTGCAGCAGCTCTCTGGTCTGCGTCCTGCAGGCCAGAACAGTCTGGGGCAGAGGATTCTGGGAAAAATGATCACACCATTTATATCTGAAAACTGACAGCCCTGGATTTTGAGGACCACTTTGTAGTGTCCACCTGGTGTAACCCTTGGTCCCCCCTCTCAGGTGGTGCTGCTCTCGGCCACCATGCCTTCAGACGTGCTGGAAGTTACCAAGAAGTTCATGAGGGACCCTATCCGCATCCTGGTGAAGAAGGAGGAGTTGACGCTGGAAGGTATCCGGCAGTTCTACGTCAACGTGGAGCGGGAGGTGAGCGCGCGGTGTAACGTGCCTGCAGCCCCTGTCACTGGGCAAGGACTCGTCATGTGACGTGTGATCTTATATCTGACAGGGGCAGAGCAAATGACCCCCATATTCATCCCAGCGCAGTGGTCATGTGACTGTCCGCTGGTTCATGCTATGGGGACAGGTCTTGGAGGCTGCGAGGACGCAATATCTCACCTGTGCCACTTAACTTTGCAGGAGTGGAAGTTGGACACACTATGTGACTTGTACGAGACCCTAACCATTACACAGGCCGTTATCTTCATTAACACCCGCCGGAAGGTGGACTGGCTGACGGAAAAGATGCACGCCCGGGACTTCACCGTGTCTGCGCTGGTAGGTTCTGCCGCCGCTGCCTTCCTGTTTTGTCCCCTGTTAACTGGGCAAGGGCTCGTCCTGTGACGAGTATTCTTATATCTGGCAGGGGTATATAATGGTCACCCCATATTCATCCCAGCACAGTGGTCATGTGACTGTCGGCTGGTTCATGCTGTGGGGACACTGCGCACACGCCAGTCATACTGTTTAACTTATTCTGTCTCCTCCTCAGCACGGCGACATGGACCAAAAAGAGCGAGATGTGATCATGAGGGAATTCAGGTCTGGCTCCAGTCGCGTCCTGATCACTACTGATCTGCTGGTGAGTGCCTGGTCGCCATCTTGACTCTTCTAGTCCTGAGATGTCACGGTCTGTCCCACGTGGTGACGTCTACCTTATTCCTCGTGTTCCCGGTGAGCGGGGCAGAACTGCTGTGCTCCACCTTCCTGCTGCTCCGTCTCTTGGTCTGGTGTAGAGGAGGTTGATGGTTGAATCACTATTGGTCCAGAGTGTTGGACTGTGGCTTTGCTGGTGGTCTAGGGCAGTGAAGGGGGAGGGTACCATGCCTTCTCTTGTATATCCTGTAATGCTGTCGCCTTCCTCCAGGCCCGTGGTATTGATGTGCAGCAGGTGTCCCTGGTCATCAACTATGACTTGCCAACCAACAGAGAGAACTACATTCACAGGTAAGTCGCCGCTCCGCGGGCAGCGCCAGGTGAATTCCCTCTCTGCGCAGCCACCATGCTGAGTGCAGAACGTAGACACCTGGCAGATTAACGCGACCATGCTCCACCGCGATTACTGCTGCCGCTAGCTTCTCGCAACTTAAACATGGCCGACATAACGAGCAGTATCTGCTGGCAGTGGCTGCGTCCATACTCACTCCTCACCTCTCTCCCCCAGGATCGGCCGCGGTGGCCGTTTCGGTAGGAAAGGAGTTGCAATCAACATGGTGACCGAGGAAGACAAGCGCACATTAAAGGACATAGAGACTTTTTACAACACAACCATTGAGGAGATGCCAATGAACGTGGCAGATCTGATCTAGACCCCCCAGAAGGGGAGAAAAAGGAAAAACAGAAAAAAACCGTATAATGGAAAATACAAAAAATACCCCCTGCCCCAGACGGCAGGGGCAGGGGGAGCACAGCTCCGGGCGCCCCTCCCCCTGTATGCCATGATTCCTATTCAGTTTTGTTTCCAATAAATGTTATTTTGAGGTTATTGTGGCCGTAATCCTTGTGCTCGTGTCTTCTTCATAAAGTGAACACTAATCCTCCCTTCCCACCAAATCAGTGGACCAAACCCCCCGACCCCGAAATTGGAACTCAATTTGGATATTCTTTTTACAAAAGTTTCCCCCCCAAAAAACCCTAAAATTGACCTTTTATTTGCTCTTCTGTATAGTATTTATTAAATAAAGCCTGTTTTTGCAATATAGTTTGTCTCATGCTTTCCCCCCTCCCTTGTTCTCCCCTCCCCCTCCTCGGCCCCTTTAACCACCCTTACCCCCCTCCCCTTCCCTTTTTAATGCTGTTTTTGGTGGGAAATGGGTGACATGCCATCAAGCTGGGTGATCGCTGCACAGTCGGGGTCCTGTAAGACCCCACAGTATTGTCAGCTGATCCCGCCGCTTTCTGCACCCCAGCTTGACGCCATGTTCAGAGGGTTAAAATGGATTTTAGAGAACTGATGTGTTTATTGCAGCAATCAAAGGTCTTGCGGTTTTACTATGAATAGCTGTACACTGACATGAAGCAGCCCTCGTCTGAGAGCTGCTGCAGGGGAAAGCATGGTGGGAGGACTAGTCACAGCCATATGGGAACTAGGGGTACTTTCACACTTGCAGCAGAGTGATCCGTCCAGACGTGTGCCGACTGAACAGGATCTTGATCAGTCTTACAAATGCCATCAGTCAAAAAAATGCATTGAAATGCTGGATCGGTCTTTCTGATGTCGTTCGGCATTTTCACTTTTCGGTCTGCGCGTGTGCAGACCGGAAGGACGGATCTGGCACATATGACATCGTTCACACCGTCTCGGTGCAGCTCTGTCGCATCTGAGTGATTGGGGCTGAACTGCAGTGCTACCACATGGACAGCGCTGTGCTTGGTGAGGAGCAAAGAGGCTGCGGCGCTCACTGGGACATCGCGGTCTCCTCACACAGCGGATTGGTGGGGGTGTCGGGAGTCAGACCCCCACCATCTCATAACTGAGTACAGATGTCATATGTTACCTGCACTCCTATGTAACACCCCACGTAACAGTGAACTGGGGTGTTACATAGGACTGCATGGAACATCTACATTATCTGCACAGAGCTAGCACTGTTATCTGGGCTGTTACATAGGACTGCAGGTGACAAATTAAAATTTTAGTTGCCAAATTTAACATGCATAAGATTATGATAAAGACTTGGAGAAGATGAGACACAGGGCACAGCGGTGAGCCCGCTCTACCTATAGGGGAATACAGCATCACATGCCTCACATCCAGGGACATCTCCTGTCATGTAGACCTGCTTTCTTCTCCTCCGTTTGACCCAGTCCACCATAACTAATTCTTTCAGCCACATCTAGGCTCTGCAGAGTTTGGCTTACCATGCTACTGGGTCTTGCAGGTTATGATGTGATCGCTCAGGCTCAGTCTGGCACTGGGTAAACAGCAACGTTTGCCATTTCCATCCTCCAGCAGGTTGAGCTGGATATGAAAGCTACACAGGTGCTGGCGCCGACCAGAGAGCTGGCACAGCAGGTGAGTGTCCCCGATGCATTTAAATACCTGGCTGTGGGCTCGCCTGCTGCACTGTATCCCCCCCCCTCTTCTGGCTGTGCTGTATCCCCCTCTTCTGGCTGTGCTGTATCCCCCTCTTCTCCTGGCTGTGGGCTCGCCTGCTGCACTGTATCCCCCCCCCCTCTTCTGGCTGTGCTGTATCCCCCTCTCCTCCTGGCTGTGGGCTCGCCGGCTGTGCTGTATCCCCCTCTCCCCCTAGCTGTGGGCTCGCTGGCTGCGCTGTATCCCCCTCTCCTCCTGGCTGTGGGCTCGCTGGCAGCGCTGTATCCCCCTCTTCTGGCTGTGGGCTCGCCGGCTGTGCTGTATCCCCCTCTCCTCCTGGCTGTGGGCTCGCTGGCAGCGCTGTATCCCCCTCTCCTCCTGGCTGTGGGCTCGCTGGCAGCGCTGTATCCCCCTCTCCTCCTGGCTGTGGGCTCGCTGGCAGCGCTGTATCCCCCTCTCCTCCTGGCTGTGGGCTCGCTGGCAGCGCTGTATCCCCCCCTCCTCCTGGCTGTGGGCTCGCTGGCAGCGCTGTATCCCCCTCTCCTCCTGGCTGTGGGCTCGCTGGCAGCGCTGTATCCCCCTCTCCTCCTGGCTGTGGGCTCGCTGGCAGCGCTGTATCCCCCTCTCCTCCTGGCTGTGGGCTCGCTGGCAGCGCTGTATCCCCCTCTCCTCCTGGCTGTGGGCTCGCTGGCAGCGCTGTATCCCCCCCCCCCCCTCTCCTCCTGGCTGTGGGCTCGCTGGCAGCGCTGTATCCCCCCCCCTCTCCTCCTGGCTGTGGGCTCGCTGGCAGCGCTGTATCCCCCCCCTCTCCTCCTGGCTGTGGGCTCACTGGCAGTGCTGTCTCCCCCTTCCCTCCTGGCTGTGCCCCCCTCCTTGCTCTGAGTTCAGTCTGTGCTTTTTCCCTCTAGATCCAAAAAGTGGTGATGGCTCTTGGAGACTACATGGGTGCCTCTTGCCATGCCTGCATTGTAGGCACCAATGTGCGGGCAGAGGTCCAGAAGCTGCAGTCAGAAGCCCCGCACATCATCGTGGGCACTCCTGGCAGAGTCTTCGACATGCTGAACAGGCGTTACCTCTGTGAGTACCTGGGGACTGGGCACCCCTCACCCCCTGTCATTGGGCAAGGACTCGTCATGTGACGTGTGATCTTATATCTGACAGGGGCAGAGCAAATTTTAGTTGCCAAATTTAAAATGCATAAGATTATGATAAAAAAGACTTGGAGAAGATGAGATGCAGATAACGGCGGTGAGCCCACTCTACATATAGGGGAATACAGCATCACATACCTCTTGCATCCAGGGACATCTCCTGTCATGTAGACCTTCTTTCTTCTCCGTTTGACCCAGTCCACCATAACTAATTCTTTCAGCCACATCTAGGCTCTGCAGAGTTTGGCTTACGGTGCTACTGGGTCTTGCAGGTGATGATATGATCGCTCAGTCTGGCACTGGGTAAACAGCAACGTTTGCCATTTCCATCCTCCAGCAGGTTGAGCTGGATATGAAGGCAACACAGGCCCTAGTGCTGGCGCCGACCAGAGAGCTGGCACAGCAGGTGAGTGTCCCCGATGCATTTCAATTCCCGGCTGTGGGCTCGCCTGCTGCACTGTATCCCCCCTCTCCTGGCTGTGGGCTCGCCTGCTGCACTGTATTCCCCCCTGTCCTGGCTGTGGGCTCGCCTGCTGCACTGTATCCCTCTCCTCTCCTCTCCTGGCTGGGCTCGCTGGCTGGTGCTGTATCCCCCTTCCCTCCTGTCTTTGGGCTCGCTGGCTGGTGCTGTATCCCCCTTCCCTCCTGTCTTTGGGCTCGCTGGCTGGTGCTGTATCCCCCTTCCCTCCTGGCTGTGGGCTCGCTGGCTGGTGCTGTATCCCCCTTCCCTCCTGGCTGTGGGCTCGCTGGCTGGTGCTGTATCCCCCTTCCCTCCTGCCTGTGGGCTCGCTGGCTGGTGCTGTATCCCCCTTCCCTCCTGCCTGTGGGCTCGCTGGCTGGTGCTGTATCCCCCTCTCCTGGCTGTGGGCTCGCTGGCTGCGCTGTATCCCCCTTCCCTCCTGGCTGTGGGCTCGCTGGCTGCGCTGTATCCCCCCTGGCTCTGGGCTCACTGGCTGCACTGTATCCCCCCTCCTCCTGGCTGTGTGCCCCCCCCTCTTCTTGCACTGAGTTCAGTCTCTTTTTTTCCCTCTAGATCCAAAAAGTGGTGATGGCTCACCAGCTTCTGGTCCAGAAGCTGCAGTCAGAAGCCCCGCACATCATCGTGGGCACTCCTGGCAGAGTCTTCGACATGCTGAACAGGCGTTACCTCTGTGAGTACCTGGGGACTGGGCACCCCTCACCCCCTGTCATTGGGCAAGGACTCGTCATGTGACGTGTGATCTTATATCTGACAGGGGCAGAGCAAATGACCCCCATATTCATCCCAGTGCAGTGGTCAGCCGAGGATTCAAGCCGAGGATTCAAGGATCAGATCTACGACATCTTCCAGAAGCTGAGCAGCAATGCCCAGGTATGGTGGGGTGTGGTGAGCGGTGGTATTGTCATACATCAGTCACGATGGGTGCCATGTTGTGGGCAGTTCTGATGATGATATCCCATGCGTGTCATCTGAGGCCCATGTCTCTCTGCAGCAGCTCTTTGGTCTGCGTCCTGCAGGCCAGAACAGTCTGGGGCAGAGGATTCTGGGAAAAATGATCACCATTTATATCTGAAAACTGACAGCCCTGGATTTTGAGGACCACTTTGTAGTGTCCACCTGGTGTAACCCTTGGTCCCTCCTCTCAGGTGGTGCTGCTGCTCTCGGCCACCATGCCTTCAGACGTGCTGGAAGTTACCAAAAAGTTCATGAGGGACCCGATCCGCATCCTGGTAAAGAAGGAGAAGTTGACGCTGGAAGGTATCCGGCAGTTCTACGTCAACGAGGTGAGTGCTCGGTGTAACATGCATGCAGCCCCTGTCACTGGGCAAGGACTCGTCATGTGACGTGTGATCTTATATCTGACAGGGGCAGAGCGAATGACCCCCATATTCATCCCAGTGCAGTGGTCATGTGACTGTCCGCTGGTTCATGCTATGGGGACATGTTCCTCATTCCACTTCTGAGACTTGTAGTTTTTAGTAGTAATTTTAGTGTCTCTTGTGCAGCCCCAAAATACATCAAGATGTTTGTCCTGGATGAAGCCGATGAGATGTTGAGCCGAGGATTCAAGGATCAGATCTACGACATCTTCCAGAAGCTGAGCAGCAATGCCCAGGTATGGTGGGGTGTGGTGAGCGGTGGTATCTTCATACATCAGTCACGATGGGTGCCATGTTGTGGGCAGTTCTGATGATGATATCCCATGCGTGTCATCTGAGGCCCATGTCTCTCTGCAGCAGCTCTTTGGTCTGCGTCCTGCAGGCCAGAACAGTCTGGGGCAGAGGATTCTGGGGAAAATGATCACCATTTATATCTGAAAACTGACTGCCCTGGATTTTGAGGACCACTTTGTAGTGTCCACCTGGTGTAACCCTTGGTCCCTCCTCTCAGGTGATGCTGCTCTCGGCCACCATGCCTTCAGACGTGCTGGAAGTTACCAAGAAGTTCATGAGGGACCCGATCCGCATCCTGGTGAAGAAGGAGGAGTTGACGCTGGAAGGTATCCGGCAGTTCTACGTCAACGTGGAGCGGGAGGTGAGCGCGCGGTGTAACGTGCATGCAGCCCCTGTCACTGGGCAAGGACTCGTCATGTGACGTGTGATCTTATATCTGACAGGGGCAGAGCAAATGACCCCCATATTCATCCCAGCGCAGTGGTCATGTGACTGTCCGCTGGTTCATGCTATGGGGACAGGTCTTGGAGGCTGCGAGGACGCAATGTCTCACCTGTGCCACTTAACTTTGCAGGAGTGGAAGTTGGACACACTATGTGACTTGTACGAGACCCTAACCATTACACAGGCCGTTATCTTCATTAACACCCGCCGGAAGGTGGACTGGCTGACGGAAAAGATGCACGCCCGGGACTTCACCGTGTCTGCGCTGGTAGGTTCTGCCGCCGCTGCCTTCCTGTTTTGTCCCCTGTTAACTGGGCAAGGGCTCGTCCTGTGACGAGTATTCTTATATCTGGCAGGGGTATATAATGGTCACCCCATATTCATCCCAGCACAGTGGTCATGTGACTGTCGGCTGGTTCATGCTGTGGGGACACTGCGCACACGCCAGTCATACTGTTAACTTATTCCGTCTCCTCCTCAGCACGGCGACATGGACCAAAAAGAGCGAGATGTGATCATGAGGGAATTCAGGTCTGGCTCCAGTTGCGTCCTGATCACTACTGATGTCCCTGGTCATCAACTATGACTTGCCAACCAACAGAGAGAACTACATTCACAGGTAAGTCGCCGCTCCGCGGGCAGCGCCAGGTGAATTCCCTCTCTGCGCAGCCACCATGCTGAGTGCAGAACGTAGACACCTGGCAGATTAACGCGACCATGCTCCACCGCGATTACTGCTGCCGCTAGCTTCTCGCAACTTAAACATGGCCGACATAACGAGCAGTATCTGCTGGCAGTGGCTGCGTCCATACTCACTCCTCACCTCTCTCCCCCAGGATCGGCCGCGGTGGCCGTTTCGGTAGGAAAGGAGTTGCAATCAACATGGTGACCGAGGAAGACAAGCGCACATTAAAGGACAGAGACTTTTTTTTACAACACAACCATTGAGGAGATGCCAATGAAGGTGGCAGATCTGATCTAGACCCCCCCAGAAGGGGAGAAAAAGGAAAAAACTGTATAATGGAAAACACAAAAAATACCCCCTGCTCCAGACGGCAGGGGGAGCACAGCTCCGGGCGCCCCTCCCCCTGTATGCCATGATTCCTATTCAGTTCAGTTTTGTTTCCAATAAATGTTATTTTGAGGTTATTGTGGCCGTAATCCTTGTGCTCGTGTCTTCTTCATAAAGTGAACACTAATCCTCCCTTCCCACCAACCCCCCCCCGACCCCGAAATAGGCCTGAAGCCTATGGCGGTGATCGGCGGCGGGGCAGGAAACTATGCGCTCCCGTGCCCCGCTGTAGTTTGGGTCGGCGTTGGGCACCACAGCACCAATTATAATCCGCCGCTGATGGTTGGTTCCTGCCCTATGACATCATCAGCCTCACATATGATCTTGCCTCTTGTGTCTGTCTCCTCTGCACCCATGTCTGACACCTGAAGGCCTGGTCATACACGGCACCCCGTCAGTTTCTGCTCTGCGGACAGGAGCTAGATCTGTTTTTGGAAGAGCCATGATGTCATCTGTGTCACATGACTCATCCTGGAATCTCATCAAGCTATGTACACGTCAGACACACCCAGATTCCGGCGAACTTTGGGTGCAGGGTTTATATTAGACTAAGGTTATAATTAGTGTAGTCACCAGGAACCAGAATCCCGACCGACGTCACTGACCGGCTCTCAATGGATTGATATTAAATAAACCCAAAGGAGAATTCTCTGGATTACAGCAATGGACGATGACCAGGGTTCAAGCACCACAGGGGCACTTTATGTGGGTACAGTGGTCCTCCCTGGTCAGATCAGCATATAATATAACAGATGATTATAAGTCATGACATCCTGAATTTCTCTGCTTTGTCATGGACGGTCAACATTTTATAATGGAGAAGACCTCGGTGTAACATCTGCAGTCATCTTTCTCTGCAAAAATGGTCAAGTGTGGAACATGGCGCCACCTAGTGCCTGTAAGAGGAAATGTGAGGTCAGCCTCTCATCCAGCTTGTCCTCTTTACCTGAGGCCAAAGACTTGCACATGCAGTTCTCTGTACAGGCTGAGATGCAAAGAGCCCATCAGTGGAATTGATTCTGGGAGCCCAATCGAAGACCACATTGAGACATTACCTGTACCTTGTTCTCCCTCATGCGCAGCTGTAGCATCACTCCCTGCGATGATGCTGGTGGATCCTGTGGGCTGTGATCCAATTTACACAGAGTAAACTGGGTCGTAGAATCAAAACCTAGAAACCTAGAATGTGTCGGCAGATAAGAACCATTTGGCCCATCTAGTCCGCCCAATATACTGAGTACTATGGATCGCCCCCGGCCCTATCTTATATGAAGGATGGCCTTATGCCTATCCCATGCATGCTTAAACCCCTTCACTGTATTTGCAGCTACCCCTTCTGCAGGAAGGCTATTCCATGCATCCACTACTCTCTCAGTAAAGTAATACTTCCTGATATTACTGTTAACCCTTTGCCCCTCTAATCTAACACTATGTCCTCTTGTAGCAGTTTTCCTTCTTGTAAATCTTCTCTCCTCTTTTACCTTGTTGCTTCCCTTTATGTATTTAGCAGTTTCTCTCATATCCCCTCTGTCTCTTCTTTCTTCCAAGCTTTACATGTTAAGGTCCTTTAATCTTTCCTGGTAAGTTTTATCCTGCAATCCATGGACCAGTTTAGTAGCTCTTCTCTGAACTCTCTCCAAAGTATCAGTATCCTTCTGGAGATATGGCCTCCAGTACTGCGCACAATACTCCAAGTGAGGTCTCACCAGTGTTCTGTAGAGCGGCATGAGCGCCCCCCTCTGTCTACTGGTAATGCCTCTCCCTATGCACCCAAGCATTCTGCTAGCATCTCCTGCTGCTCTATGACATGGTCTGCCTACCTTTTAACCACCTCCCGTCCGCCCATAGGATATAAACGTCCTATGGGTGACAGCAGGGCAACCCAGAGAGAAGGCAGGGACAGTGCCCAGGTGTCCCTGCCTTCTAGATCGCTGCATCTCACCGAGAGCTGTGTATGCAGAGCAGGAAACGCTATGAGCTCCCTGTTCCGGCTCGGCGGGCATGTGACCGCCGGGACCGGAGAGTGCAGGGGCTGTGTGAGGTCTTTTAGAGACCTCGATCAGCCCTGCTCTGAGGCTGTACAGCCTCTCTGGGGGGTGCATTTCCACTGTAACTAGGGCTACTATATCAGCCCCAGTTACAGGAGAAATCAACAGTGAAAAAAAAAAGTGAAGCAAATGTCCCCCAGAGGTCTTGTATGACCCTATGGGGGACGAAAAGTGTAGAAAAAAATAAAGTTGAAAAAATAAAATAAAAAAAAGTAGTAAAAAAATGTTAAAAATAGAAAAAATAAGATAAAATAGACATATTTGGTATTGCCGTGTCCGTAAAAACCAGCTCTATAAAAATATCACATGAGCTAACCCCTCAGGTGAACACCGTAAAAAAACAAAAAAAAAAATGTCAAAACAAGCAATTTTTGTCACCTTGCATCACAAAAGGTGCAACACCAAGTGATCAAAAACGCGTATGTCCCACAAAATGGTACCAATAAAACGGTCACCTCATCCCGCAAAAAATGAGCCCCTACATAAGAAAATCTCTCAAAAAATAAAAAACTATAGCTCTCAGAACATGGACACATATAATAGCATTTTTGAAACAAAATTTTTTTTTTAAGTGTAAAACTTTAATAAATGAGAAAAAGTATACATATTAGGTATCGCCACGTCCGTAACAATCTGCTCTATAAAAATGTCACTTGACCGAACCCCTCGGGTGAACGCTGTAAAAATAAATAAATAGAAACTGTGCTAAAACAACCAATTTTTTGGTCACCTTGCCCCATAAAGTGTTATAATGAATGATCAAAAAATCATATGTACCCAAAAATCGTACTAATTAAACTGGCACCTTATCCCCTAGTTTCCAAAATGGGGTCACTTCTTGGGAGTTTCTACTGTAAGGGTGCATCAGGGGGCTTCAAATGGGACATGGCATCTAAAAGCCATGTGGAGTTCCTTTTCTTCTGCGCCCTGCCGTGTGCCCGTACAGCAGTTTATGACCACATGTGGGGTGTTTCTGTAAACCGCAGAATCTGGGTAATAAATATTGAATAGATAGGGTTGTAGCCAGCTCACCTCAACGTTGTGCACGGAGCGGACTCAAGCCAGTCCTTTTGGAAACAGGAGAAAATGAAAGAAATGCTCCAGCACTACGGTAGATGGTATAAAAGTCCCGGTCTTTAATGTCACCAAGAATCCAGGTGAGTACAGCAATCACAAAAAACACTGGTGTTCCCCGGTTCCCCGGATCTACGCGTTTCGAACAGTCGTGTTCTTAGTCATGATCCTAAGTGTGTCTCATGTTCCAAGCTAAAATACTGTTCACCTGCCACCATCACCGCCTAGTAAGGGAGGAGTATGGTGAAGCAAGGCGTGCAGTACAATCAGCTGGGTCCATGGGAGACACCTGTGTAAACCCAATCACATGTTAGACAATTCAAATCCCAATAGTGCTCCATACAAACATTACAAAGTTGCATAGAAAAAGTATACACAAACAAACATCTTTCAATGTACATGAGTAACCAATATAAAATCCTCTGTAATCCTTCTCTCCACACATATCCAAAACAGCGCTTTTGTTTCGTGCAAGTAATATGGCAATAAGAAAAATGTCAGAAGATGTGACGGGCAGAAAAACTCCAAACAAAGTTCCGCGCCACAGAGCAGTTTTCATAATATTATATTCCTTATTTTCTTGTTTAATCAAATTTTCTTATAACTCATATGTCCATCTGTTGGTTTCACTATCCATCTGATATATCGGTATAGGATAATTATCTGTCTCCGTCACATTTGAAAATCGCATGGTGTGAACTAGGACCAAACTCTATGCTAAAAAAGAAACTTTTATCGGACAACATGCATTCCAAATTTAGTTATATAACGTGGTTGCAGTATATCATACATATAAAGCCAATTATCTGGTAAGTGCAATTGGATTTTGCACACCAGATATTCCCAAAATCAGGGTCTATGTCTGTTTCTATTTAAATCGGCTAGATACGGCAATAACATTGATCCCAGAAAAATACATTGGGGATCCTGATATAAAATGCAATATATGTATTGTTCGTAATCCCATCACATCATTAGAACATGAATTATTTATGATACGTAAAACTTGAGCGACATATATAAAAAAAAAACAAAAGCGCATATGCGTTTGTGCTGTGCTATATGTCATTCACAACTTGCAGAGATCAACCTGTAATATACAAGTGTTCTACAGTCATCATTTCTGTGTTCTAATATACAAGGTGTGCAGGAGATTCATGTCCCACCTGCTATAGAGTTGGTCAGTGTGAATACCATATATCGCATATGCGTCTTTGGTTCTGACATTGATGTCATCTGTTTCATGGGAGCATGTCAGTGGGGAGAGAAAAATGGACACAAGAGGAAAGAAGAAAAACTGGGGATTAAAATGAACATATAAATATATATGTTGGGTATAAAAACATATAGCAAACCAGACAAATGCTGCAAGTCAGTTTCAATACAGGTACATTAGTTCCTTTTTGAGATTGAGGCACAGAGGATATCTGGTGCTCAATCTCCATATCCAAAACGCCTCTCTGAGAAGAATTTTTTGTTTCAGATTCCCACCCCTTTTTGGCAAAGCAACACGTTCGAAGGCAAATGTACTAAAATTGTCCACATTACGTCCATGCACATTTATGAAGTGGTTGGCTGCATTCGATATGCCTGTTGCTGATGGATTGCAAATATAATTCAGGTGTTCTCTCAGTCTATCTTTGAATTTTCTGCTTGTGCAGCCAACATATAATAGATCGCACAATGTGCATGTAATAATGTAGACAACTCCAGTTGTACCACAATTTATGTAGCTTCTGATGGGGAATCTTTCTGAATGAGATGAATTAAAAAATTCTTTAGTATTTATAGTAAATTTGCATGTTTTACATCTGGGGCCCCCACATTTTGAAAAACCCGTGTATTTTAACCACGTAGGTGGATCTTTAACCTGAATTGGACTATACATATAGAGGGTGAAAGCGACTTGCCCAAAGTATTAGGTCTTTTTGATACCACACGGCATCCATTCTGTAGGGCTTCTCTCAGGACTTTATCCTCATACAAGATGGGAATACATTTTTGAATTATCTTCTTAATTTCGGAAAATTGTCTACTATAAGTCAAGACCAATGTTGGTATGGGCTTATTAGTTTGAGCCTTTTCCAATAGGGCACATGTATTATTATGCCCACCATTTTCCTTCTCATCTTGTTGAGGATAATTATGCCTGATGGGCAATCTTTTTTTATATTTGAAAACAGATGACATCAATGTCAGAACCAAAGACGCATATGTGATATATGGTATTCACACTGACCAACTCTATAGCAGGTGGGACATGAATCTCCTGCACACCTTGTATATTAGAACACAGAAATGATGACTGTAGAACACTTGTATATTACAGGTTGATCTCTGCAAGTTGTGAATGACATATAGCACAGCACAAACGCATATGTGCTTTTGTTTTTTTTTTATATATGTCGCTCAAGTTTTACGTATCATAAATAATTCATGTTCTAATGATGTGATGGGATTACGAACAATACATATATTGCATTTTATATCAGGATCCCCAATGTATTTTTCTGGGATCAATGTTATTGCCGTATCTAGCAGATTTAAATAGAAACAGACATAGACCCTGATTTTGGGAATATCTGGTGTGCAAAATCCAATTGCACTTACCAGATAATTGGCTTTATATGTATGATATACTGCAACCACGTTATATAACTAAATTTTGAATGCATGTTGTCCGATAAAAGTTTCTTTTTTAGCATAGAGTTTGGTCCTAGTTCACACCATGCGATTTTCAAATGTGACGGAGACAGATAATTATCCTATACCGATATATCAGATGGATAGTGAAACCAACAGATGGACATATGAGTTATAAGAAAATTTGATTAAACAAGAAAATAAGGAATATAATATTATGAAAACTGCTCTGTGGCGCGGAACTTTGTTTGGAGTTTTTCTGCCCGTCACATCTTCTGACATTTTTCTTATTGCCATATTACTTGCACGAAACAAAAGCGCTGTTTTGGATATGTGTGGAGAGAAGGATTACAGAGGATTTTATATTGGTTACTCATGTACATTGAAAGATGTTTGTTTGTGTATACTTTTTCTATGCAACTTTGTAATGTTTGTATGGAGCACTATTGGGATTTGAATTGTCTAACATGTGATTGGGTTTACACAGGTGTCTCCCATGGACCCAGCTGATTGTACTGCACGCCTTGCTTCACCATACTCCTCCCTTACTAGGCGGTGATGGTGGCAGGTGAACAGTATTTTAGCTTGGAACATGAGACACACTTAGGATCATGACTAAGAACACGACTGTTCGAAACGCGTAGATCCGGGGAACCGGGGAACACCAGTGTTTTTTGTGATTGCTGTACTCACCTGGATTCTTGGTGACATTAAAGACCGGGACTTTTATACCATCTACCGTAGTGCTGGAGCATTTCTTTCATTTTCTCCTAATAAATATTGAGTTTTGTTTGGCCGTTAACCATCGATGTGTAAAAGGGTTTCTATCACTTGGTATCACATATTTAGGTGTCAGACACTAGCGATCCGCTAGTGTCTGCTCTAACAAACCATCCTAATATGATAGGTTTTGGGGCAGCCGTTTCGCTAAAATAACAACTTATATCTATATGCTAATGAGCCTCTAGGTGCTATGGGGGCGTCATTAGCACCTAGAGGCTCCGTCTACCTTCATAAACTGCCGCCGCCCAGCGCGTCCCTCCAGCCGGCCCATCTCCTGCTGAATGCGATCCTCTCCGTGCGCGACTCTGTTCGGCGCATGCGCAGTGAATGTCTGACCGCTTCCCTGCTCAGACATCTCCACTGCGCCTGCGCCGATGACATCATAGTGCTCCGAGGAACAGGCGCAGTGGAGATGTCTGTGCAGGAAAGCGGTCAGACATTCACTGCGCATGCGCCGAACAGAGTCGCGCACGGAGAGGATCGCATTCAGCAGGAGATGGGCGGGCTGGAGGGACGCGCTGGGCGAAGCAGTTTATGAAGGTAGACGGAGCATCTAGGTGCTAATGACGACCCCATAGCACCTAGAGGCTCATTAGCATATAGATATAAGTTCTTATTTTAGCGAAACGGCTGCCCCAAAACCTATCATATTAGGATGGTTTGTTAGAGCAGACACTAGCGGATCGCTAGTGTCTGACACCTAAATATGTGATACCAAGTGATAGAAACCCTTTAAAGAAAAAATTGGATTAAAATGGAAAATCTGCCAAAAAAGTGAAATTTAAAAATTTGATCTCCATTTTCCTTTAATTCTTGTGGAACGCCTAAAGGGTTAACAAAGTTTGTAAAATCGGTTTTGAATACCTTGAGGGGTGTAGTTTCTACAATGGGGTCATTTATGGGGGTATCCACTATGTAGGCCCCACAAAGTGACTTTAGATCTGAACTGGTCCTTAAAAAGTGTTTTTTGGCAATTTTCTTAAAAATTTGAAGAATTGCTTCTAAACTTCTAAGCCTCTAACGTCCTAAAAAATAAAATGACATTTCCAAAATGATGCCAACATAAAGTAGACATATGGGGAATGTTAAGTAATAAATATTTTATGAGGTATCACTTTCTGTTTTAAAAGCAGAGAAATTGAAATTTAGAAAATTGCGATTTTTTTTTTTTTTTTGGGGTAAATTTGGGATTTTTTCAGAAAAAAAGGTGAAATATTTTGACTCAAATTTATGACTATCATGAAGTACAATGTGTCACGAGAAAACAATCTCTGAATGACTTGGATAAATAAAGGCGTTCCAAAGTTATTACCACATAAAGTGAGATATGTCAGTTTTGCAAAATTTGGCCTGGTCAGGAAGGGGGCAAATGGCCCAGATGGCAAGTGGTTAAGTCTTCTGAAATAATGACCCCTGAACCCCTTTCCTCAGATACTGAGGTTAGGACTGTATATTCTGCTCTTGGGTTTTTACGCCCTAGGTGCATTATCTTGCACTTATCAACATTACATTTTAGTTGCCAGATTTTTGACCATTCCTCTAGTTTTCCTAAATCCTTTCCCATTTGGTGTATCCCTCCAGGAACATCAACCCTGTTACAAATCTTTGTGTCATCAGCAAAAAGACACACCTTACCATCGAGGCCTTCTGCAATTTCGCTGATAAAGATATTAAACAATATGGGTCCCAGAACAGATCCCTGAGGTACCCCACTGGTAACAAGACCATGGTCTGAATATACTACATTGACTACAACCCTCTGTTGTCTGTCCCTCAGCCACTGCCTAATCCATTCCACAATATGGGAGTCCAAGCACAAAGACTGCAGTTTATTGATAAGCCTTCTGTGTGGGACAGTATCAAAAGCCTTACTAAGGTCCAGATAAGCGATGTCTACTGCACCTCCGCCATCTATTATTTTAGTCACCCAATCAAAAAAATCAATGAGATTAGTTTGACATGATCTCCCTGAAGTAAACCCATGCTGTTTTTCATCTTTCAATCCATGGGATTTTAGATGTTCCACAATCCTCTCCTTAAGTATGGTTTCCATTAATTTCCCCACTATTGATCAGGGCCGGGCCGGGCCGACACAGAGCGCAGGCCAGCTCCCCAGCCTCTGGGCGGCCGTCGCTACTGCTGCCGCGAATGCCGGGCTGCCTGGAGGACGGAGGGAGTAGTGAGCACTGCACTGACTTACGTGCTCCCTCCCTGCTCCGCCTCCTGGCTCGGCCGCTCTGGTCTCTGCTGTCTGCTCAGTCGACGCTTACTGGCTGCGTACAGCGCGCGCACTTTGACCTGACGCGCTGGGCAGCTCAGCCTCTGTTGGTGGTGGACCTTGTCCCAGCCCTGCTATTGATGTCAGGCTTACTGGCCTATAGTTGCCCGATTCCTCCCTACTACCTTTCGTGTGAATGGGCACAACATTTGCTAATTTCCAATCTTCTGGGACGACTCCTGTTGCCAGTGATTGGTTAAATAAATCTGTTAATGGTTTTGCTAGTTCACCGCTGAGCTCTTTTAATAGCTTTGGGTGTATCCCATCAGGCCCCTGTGACTTATTTGTATTGATTTTAGACAGCTGACTTAGAACCTCTGCCTCTGTAAAGACACATGCATCAAAGGATTCATTAGACTTCCTTCCTAACTGAGGTCCTTCTCCTTCATTTTCCTTTGTAAAAACTGAGCAGAAGTATTCATTGAGGTAGTCAGCTAGTTCTTTATCTTCTTCTATATACCTTCCTTCTTTTGTTTTTAATTTGGTAATTCCTTGTTTTAGTTTCCTTTTTTCATTTATGTATCTGAAGAATGTCTTATCGCCTTTTTTCACTGACTGAGCTAATTTCTCTTCTGCCTGTGCTTTAGAAGCTCTTATAACTTGTTTGGCCTCTCTCTGCCTAATCTTATAAATTTCCCTGTCATCCTCTTTTTTTTATAATTCCTAAATGCTATCTTTTTGTTTTTAATGATTTTGGCCACTTCTGCTGAGTACCACAGTGGTCTCTTCCTTTTTTTGCTTTTACTGACAAGCCTAATGCAATTTTCTGTTGCCTTCAATAGTGCCTCTTTTAAGTAGTCAATAGTGCCTCTTTTAACTTTTGTTTTTGTGTGGTGTGACTCAGTCACTGTACTTATAGTAAACCACACTGACTGGTGATCACTAGATCCCAAGCTTTCCCCTACAGTAATATCAGATACCAAATTCCCATTTGTGAATACTAAATCTAAAATGGCCTCCTTCCGGGTTGGCTCCTCAACTACTTGCTGTAGAGATAATCCCAGTAGGGAATTTAGAATATCTGTACTCCCGGCAGAACTAGCTATTTTGGTTTTCCAGTTTACATCAGTTAGATTGCAGTCTCCCATAATGATAACTTCCCCCTTCAATGTCATTTTAGCTATTTCCTCAACTAGTGATTATGCATTCTTCACTCCGGCCCCCCGCAGGAAGGGATAAACTGCAGTGGATCCCCAGATTACATTCACCCAGAATAGTCTTGGATTGACAGTTGTGATGTAGCAGACGTACAAAAGTAGACAGAGGTGAGCAGCAGGAAAACCAAGGGTGTAGAATGAAGCAAAGCCAAATGAGGACCGTGGAACAAGTAGTTCTAGGCAGAAGTTCATGCAAAAGAGTCATCATGGTGAAATTCATGATCAGCAACCAGTCAAATGCTAGGAGAGAACCTATACTCAGGCAAGGACAATGGGCAGAACCCAAGTTTCACATGCTACTTGTATATCATTTTCAGGTGTGATGGCAACCTGGCGCTACAGAGGACCAGGAAGGAGCCTCCAGGTTAGGGCAACCACCTGTTCCCTTACGTCCCAACAGCGGTACAACTGGGCTACTACTGCCCCTGTGGACAATCAGGACAGGTGGAACTTTTATTAATTAAATCAAAATAAAGTGATAATTAACCAATTAGGCCCCTATAAAGACCTCCCCAAACACACACACTGTGCGGTTGTTTTCTGCGGACAGAAGGGACAGGTGGTGGTCTTTTGGAGACCAATTTCTCTATTTTCTGTTCCTGCAGTTGACCGTGAGGTCCGGCGTTTGGTTCCTCTGGGCTACGTTCTCCTTGTGAGACAGTGGTTTAGGTTACCTGTGGGTAGAGAGTTGAGGTAGCATTTTTCTTACCTACCCTGCGCCACCGCCGCCTGTGGTCTTGGCGTCTTTACCTCGCTTCGGGCGTCGGAGGGGGGGGGGGGGGAAATCGGGGAATTGCCGAACTTCCGGTCCGGGTCCATACCGGAAGTGCTGGTTTAAAATTATTATCTCTGTGTCACTTTCTGGTGGTGTAAGGCTCTGACGTCAGAGGGGAGGATTGTCTCCTCCACCATGGCTATTTAAGTAGCTCACTTTTTCTTCAGCAGTCTCTCCGTTCACTCCTTGTTGGGAGAGTTGCTGACACTGTTGTGCTCGCGCACGAGACTGAGCTGACGCTACCTGCTAATTCTCCAGCCTGCTGGTATTCGTTATTTCGTAAATATTTTTTCTGGATTATTCAAATGTCTTCTCCAAGCTCGGGGGAGGTGCCCTCTTCCGGACGGAAGTCCTCTTCCAAGCGCAGGCACCTGACGTGTTGGGGCTGTAGCTAGTGATGGACGAACATCGGCCGGGACGATTCGCGAACGCGATCAAATATTCGCGAACCACCTTAATGGCAGGCGGAACTGAAAAACCTTCAGGTCATTATTGCAGCCACCAAATACTTACAAGAAGTGCACAAATCGTCCCACAACATGGACAGCGACATACCAGAGGGGGGGTCGATGGCAAAAATTCCCACAAAAAAAATATGTATTTTAATCGTGGGCCATTTTTATGCGTCTTAAAGGGAAACTATCAAAAATGTGGCCTGCTGGAGCCTAGAATTTTTTTAGGCCACGGGAATACAGGCCCCAAAAATGAGGCATTCACCGTACATAAAAGATCAAGTGATTATATGGCCGGAGGTATATTAGACGGGCTTTAGATATTAATTGTACTGCAGGCCAGTTCAAATAGATGTCAAATACATATGTTTAAACAAACAAAAAATATTTAATTGGATTAAAAACATGGCTAACGAAATCCCCCCTCTTGAAAAAATGATAGTTGAAATTTGATAACACGTGGTCGTCACAGGTGTTGAATTACTCCGAGGCCCCAAACATTACGCTTTCACCGGACAGAAAAGGCCTTTTATGCCTCATTATTTACCTAAGACACGGACCATTCTTTGTTCTGGGTGGTGGCGGATATTTGTGGACTGTCATGAAAAAACTCAATTACACGTGGTCGTCACAGGTGTTGAATTCCTCCGAGATCCATGCCTCATTAATTTTTTTGAAATGTGAGGCAGTCCACAATGTTGTGAGCTACACGAGTGCGCTTATCGGTCACGATCCCCCCTGCTGCACTGAACGTCCTTTCGGACAGGACACTTGACACTCAGGCCAAGAGTTTCATAGAAAATTGTGCCATTTATGGCCACAGGTCAAGCCTGCCCACCCAGTAGTCCAGGGTTTCCTCGCTTCTCAGAGCGTCCACATCGGCCGTTAACCCGATGTAGTTGGACACCTGCCGGTCTAGGCGTTCCCTGAGGCTGGATCCGGAGGGCGGCTGTCGATGGGTTGGCTGCAAGAATGATCTCATATCAGAAGTGACCAACACATCTTCAAACTGCCCTCTTCTTGCAGGCGCTGTAGGATTGGTACTCGGAACTGTTTCTCTGTGGGTGGAAATTCCTCTGCCAGCGCCTGCAACAGCAGAATGCAGCATCTCTTGCAGCAAGGCCTGGAAATGCTGCATTCTGACAGCCCTCTGTGATGCTGGTAACATGTCCGCCATTTTGTGTTTGTACCGGGCAGCGGCGGATTAAGTGCATGATAGGCCCGGGGCTGTCTAACCAACTTGGGCCACCCCCCCCCCCCCTCCATTTTAGTTTAGTTTTTTTTTGTATGAAGAGGCTGCGGTGCTTAGGCCATATGACATCTTCAGACAAAAAATAATACCCCAAATTGGGTCCTAAACTGAAAAATTTGGTCGCCAATTTTAAAATACATATAATTATAATAAAAAAGACATGGAGGAGAATACAGCACCACATACCTCTTACATCCAGGGACATCTTCTGTCATGTAGACCTTCTCTTTCCTCTTCTCCTCAGTTTGACCCAGACCACCATGGCAAATTCTTTCAGCCGCATCTCGTCTCTACAGTTTGTAACACAGACACGTTAGATTTCTCAATTTTTCCATCAACCTCCCCATCCTGGTGTCCCCACAGTGTCATCCTGCTGCCACCCCCAATACTGTGCCCGTTGTGCTCCCAATGCCCCAGGAACTATACTGCTGAAAAAATAGTGACCCTAATAGACATAATTGGGGTAATTTATCAAACTGGTGTAAAGTAGAACTGGATTTCCAAAAGAGCTGTCAAATATGAAAGGTGGAATCTGATTGGCTGCTATGGGCACCTAAGCCAGTTCTACTTTACACCAGTTTGATAAATTACCCCAAATGTTCCTATAGTGTCCACAGCAGCTATAATGTCCCCTAGAGACCCCCCAGTAATAATAACACCTTATATTGTGCTCCAGGTAATAATCCCTGTATAGTGTCCCCAGAAATAATAGAATTGCCCCTACAGTGCCTCCCCAATAGCAACACCCCATATAGTAATTTACACCACACTGCCCCCACATAATAATCCCTCCATAGTAATTTGCCCCCACACAGTAATTTCCCCCAAACTGCCCCCATATAGTAGTTTGCCCTCTACATAGTAATTTCCCCCACACTGCCCCCACATAGTAATTTCCCCCACACTGCCCCCACATAGTAATTTCCCCCACACTGCCCCCACATAGTAATTTCCCCCACACTGCCCCCACATAGTAATTTCCCCCACACTGCCCCCACATAGTAATTTCCCCCACACTGCCCCCACATAGTAATTTCCCCCACACTGCCCCCACATAGTAATTTCCACCACACTGCCCCCACATAGTAATTTCCACCACACTGCCCCCACATAGTAATTTCCACCACACTGCCCCCACATAGTAATTTCCACCACACTGCCCCCACATAGTAATTTCCACCACACTGCCCCCACATAGTAATTTCCACCACACTGCCCCCACATAGTAATTTCCACCACACTGCCCCCACATAGTAATTTCCACCACACTGCCCCCACATAGTAATTTCCACCACACTGCCCCCACATAGTAATTTCCACCACACTGCCCCCACATAGTAATTTCCACCACACTGCCCCCACATAGTTATTTGCCCCCACACTGCCCCCACATAGTTATTTGCCCCCACACTGCCCCCACATAGTTATTTGCCCCCACACTGCCCCATATAGTTATTTGCCCCCACACTGCCCCATATAGTTATTTGCCCCCACATAGTAGTCCGGCTCCCATAATAATTTAGCCCCACATTCCCCCTCCCATGTACCCGAGGTCTCTTCCCTAATATCTCCTCCTCTGTGTGTCGTCCCCCACATGTCCCCCAAAGTAGGCACATGAAATAAAAAAAATAAAAAATGGGGGGAAAAAATGAAAAGCTAAATACTCACTGTCCAGGGCCAGGCACTTGATCGCAGACGAAGGCGGGATGAGGCAGGTGTGCACATGTCAATGTGCTGTGCCTGGGCCGGGATTTCACTACCGCATAGGCCTCAGGCCTACTAGGCCTGAAGCCTATGGCGGTGATAGGCGATGGAACAGGGAGCTATGCGCTCCCGTGCCCCGCCGCAGTATGTGGGCGTTCGGGTCAGTGCTGGGCCCGGGGCTGCCGACCCGAACGTCCCTATTGTAATCTGCCACTGGTTCCGGGGGTCTAAGTACATTGCCACCCAGTACAGGTCCTTGCCGTTTATGCTTTTTATACGGGGGTTCCACTCCAAACAGTGGAGCATGAAGGCCCCCATTTGCACTAAATTGGAAGAGGTGGTGCACCCTGGCTCCTGCTCATCGCCCAGGAGAATGTGGTCCTCAGTCTCCTCCCCCTGCCACGGACAACACCAGGGATCCCAGAAACGTTTAAAGCCTGCTCTTCTTGCTCCTCCTCCACCCAGCCACTATCCTCCTCTGAATCCTCTTCAGACTCCTGCTGACTTGTCTCAGATGGAGTACCCCCCCCCCCCCCTGGGAATTCATCCAGCATTGCAACTTCCTCATCTTCCTGCTCCTCGACGGCTTGATCAATGACACGACGCAATGCACGCTCCAGAAATAAGGTGTAAGGTACGATGTCACTGATGGCGCCCTGGCTGCGACTGACCAGTTTGGTGATCTCATCAAATGGCCTCAGAAGTCTGCATGCTTCACGCATGAGCAGCCCCTGGCGTGGTGAAAAGAAACCAAGCTCCCCAGGACCTGTCCTGCCGCAGAGTTTGTACAGGTAGTCGTTAACGGCACGTTTCTGCTGGAGCAGCCAATTAAGCATATACAAGGTGGAGTTCCAGCGCGTCGGTCAGTCACAAATCAGACGTCTGACAGGCAGATGGTGTCGCCGCTGAACGTCAGCAAGGCCATGGCCGTGTAAGATCTTCTAAAATGGCCAGAGATTTTCCTGGCCTGCCGCAAGACGTCCTAGACCCCGGGGTATTTGGCAACGAATCGCTGCACGACTAAGTTCAGGACGTGTGCCATTTTTCCCTGTTTCAGCGCGTTCAGCAGATTGGCACCGTTGTCGCACACCACTTTACCAATTGCCAAATTGAGCGGGGTTAGCCACTGATCGCCTGTGACCGCAGAGCTGAAAGCAGTGCAGGACCGGTGTGGATCTTGGCTTCCAGGCACAACAGCCGCAGCACAGCATGGCAACGTCTCACCTGGCACGTCGAATAGGTTCTGGGGAGCTGGGGGGGGGGGGGGGGGGTGCAGCGGAAGAGATGGTAGCAGTGGAAAAGGAGGAGTCAGCCGAGGAGGAGATGGAGTAGGAGGAAGAGGAGAAGAAGAAGAGGCAGGCCTGCATGCAATCCGTGGCAGTAACACCAAATCCACACAGGTGCCACGGGTTACATGCTTGACGGCCGTCAGAAGGTTCACCCAGTGGGCAGTAACAGTTATATCCCTTCCCTGCCGGTGTTTGCTAGACCACGTGTCTGTGGTCAGATGTATCTTGGGACCGACACTTTGTGCCAGAGATACATTCACTTGCCACTGAACGTGGCCATATAGCTCTGGGATGCCCTTGCGGGAGAAATATTCTTCTTCCGGGGACCTTCCATTGCGGTGTGCCAATGGCCACAAATTTTCTAAAGGCCTCCGAGTCCACCAATTTATATGGCAGTAGTTGGCAGGCTAGCAGTTCCGACAAGCCGGTGGTCAGCCGTTGGGCAAGAGGGTTATCCGGCGTCATCACTTTTTTACGCTAGAACATTTGGGCCACGGAAGCCTGCCTTGTGCTAGATGAACGCGACAACGGCAGGTGGAAGGTGGAGGTGAGGACAAATGGGAGGAGAAGGAGAAGAGGCAGGACGTTGAGCGCCGGGAGTGTGGGTTCTGAGGGCGTTGCTCCCACTGGGCTCGGTGATGGGAGGCCAGGTGCCTTCTCGTCCCTAGGTGAGTGTTGGGCTTATCGTGAATTATGCGTTGACGGCACAGGCTGCAGATGGCAACACTATTGTCAGCAGTGGACACATTAAAAAAAGCCCACACTGCGGAGCCATGTGCCGGCGTCCTGGGAGCACCAGATGTGACCGTGCATGGTGGATGGCTCGCTCCAGATACATTTGCAGTCTGCTTTTTGCCTCCTATGCACTGCGAGTTCTGCCTGCTTCTCCTCCCGATCTGCTGCTCCGTCCATCGACACGTCATCATCGTCACCTTCACCACCACTGACATTAGAGATCTCGGAGTAGGCAGCAACAGCGGGGACCACCCTGCTTGTCGTCAGACTGCTGGGTGGCAGCCGTTGTTACCTCCTCATCCGATGCCAAGAATGGCTGCGCATCGGTAAGGTCTGGGAATGGATGGGAAAATAATTCCTCTGACTCGAGCAGAGGGGCTATGGTGGTGGTGGTGGTGGTGTTTTTGGGGGTGCACACAGCCGAGAGTGAGGAGGGTGCAGAAGCGGAAGGCTGAGTGAGCCACTCAACCAACTCTGGTGCGTCCTTTGACGTAATCGCACGCAACTTCCCACTTAGGCTCCGGCCTGGTGCACCTGCCCGACCCCTACCACCCCTGCGGAACGGCCTGCCTCTTCCTCTGCCTGTCATTTTCTGAATGACCCGGTGACAAAAGTCCTTATAGAAGAGCAGTATTTGTGGAAAGCAGGTATATAGAACCCCTTAATCAGTTTTTTTGGGGGGGCGACTGGTATATCACACCAGTTGCAATTAGTTGTTCCAATGGCGTTTGTCCCTCTGTATAGCTGCAGTATCTCAGCAGAACCGCACACAACTGCTGCACAATACAAATGAACTACACTGCTCAAAAAAATAAAGGGAACACTTAAACAACACAATGTAACTCCAAGTCAATCACACTTCTGTGAAATCAAACTGTCCACTTAGGAAGCAACACTGAGTGACAATCAATTTCACATGCTGTTGTGCAAATGGGATAGACAACAGGTGGAAATTATAGGCAATTAGCAAGACACCCCCAATAAAGGAGTGGTTCTGCAGGTGGTTCCCACAGTCCACTTCTCAGTTCCTATGCTTCCTGGCTGATGTTTTGGTCACTTTTGAATGCTGGCGGTGCTTTCACTCTAGTGGTAGCATGAGACGGAGTCTACAACCCACACAAGTGGCTCAGGTAGTGCAGCTTATCCAGGATGGCACATCAATGCGAGCTGTGGCAAGAAGGTTTGCTGAGTCTGTCAGCGTAGTGTCCAGAGCATGAAGGCGCTACCAGGAGACAGGCCAGTACATCAGGAGACGTGGAGGAGGCCGTAGGAGGGCAACAACCCAGCAGCAGGACCGCTACCTCCACCTTTGTGCAAGGAGGAACAGGAGGAGCACTGCCAGAGCCCTGCAAAATGACCTCCAGCAGGCCACAAATGTGCATGTGTCTGCTCAAACGGTCAGAAACAGACTCCATGAGGGTGATATGAGGGCCCGATGTCCACAGGTGGTGGTTGTGCTTACAGCCCAACACCGTGCAGGACGTTTGGCATTTGCCAGAGAACACCAAGATTGGCAAATTCGCCACTGGCGCCCTGTGCTCTTCAAAGATGAAAGCAGGTTCACACTGAGCACATGTGACAGACGTGACAGAGTCTGGAGACGCCGTGGAGAACGTTCTGCTGCCTGCAACATCCTCCAGCATGACCGGTTTGGCATTGGGTCAGTAATGGTGTGGGGTGGCATTTCTTTGGAGGGCCGCACAGCCCTCCATGTGTTCGCCAGAGGTAGCCTGACTGCCATTAGGTACCGAGATGAGATCCTCAGACCCCTTGTGAGACCATATGCTGGTGCGGTTAGCCCTGGGTTCCTCCTAATGCAAGACAATGCTAGACCTCATGTGGCTGGAGTGTGTCAGCAGTTCCTGCAAGACGAAGGCTTTGATGCTATGGACTGGCCCGCCCGTTCCCCAGACCTGAATCCAATTGAGCACATCTGGGACATCATGTCTCGCTCTGTCCACCAACGTCACGTTGCACCACAGACTGTCCAGGAGTTGGCAGATGCTTTAGTCCAGGTCTGGGAGGAGATCCCTCAGGAGACCGTCCGCCACCTCATCAGGAGCATGCACAGGCGTTGTAGGGAGGTCATACAGGCACGTGGAGGCCACACACACTACTGAGCCTCATTTTGACTTGTTTTAAGGACATTACATCAAAGTTGGATCAGCCTGTAGTGTGTTTTTCCACTTTAATTTTGAGTGTGACTCCAAATCCAGACCTCCACGGTTGAAAAATTTGATTTCCATTTTTTTTATTTTTGTGTGATTTTGTTGTCAGCACATTCAACTATGTAAAGAACAAAGTATTTTAGAAGAATATTTAATTAATTCAGATCTAGGACGTGTTATTTTTGTGTTCCCTTTATTTTTTTGAGCAGTGTATATAGAAATTATATTATAGGTATATCGCACCCCTGCCTCAATCAGATTTTTTTTTGGGGGACGACTGGTATATCACACCAGTTGCAATTAGTTGTTCCAATGTCGTTTGTCCCTCTATATAGCTACGGTATCTCAGCAGAACCGCACACAACTGCTGCACAATACAAATGCACTATAATATACTTTCTATGTAAGAAAGTATATTATAAGTATATCACACCCCTCTGTATATCACACCTATCGATATCACACCTATACCAGTCTTTAAAAGGACTTTTGTGGCCCTATTAGCTAGCGTTTGGTGTCCCTAACAGCCTGTCCTGCTCCACACAGCGACCTCTCCCTACACTGGCAAAAGACTGAATGTAAAATGGCAGCCAGATCGGGTTTATTTATAGGGTGGGGGTTTGTCCATGTGCTGAAACTTCTCAATTGGCTGTCCTGTCCCACCTGATGGATGTGTCATGGGTGAAAATTCTGCACAATGCAAAGAATATGGTGCCGGTGGACATCGCCATATGTTCGCCTGTTCGGCGAACAGCGAACTAGCAAAGTTCGCCGCGAAACGACCGCCGGCCGAACTGCAAGGCCATCTCTAGCCTTGCTCCTTGACAACTATATCTATAACAAATGTCAGAGTTGTCGCCCCCCTCCAGATCCTGAGCCCCAGTCTCTGGACATGATAACCTGGGTAAAAGAATTTGTGGGCAAGTCCATATCTGACGCATTAGCCCAGAAAAGGCCTAGACATAGTTCTCCTAGGAGATCTTCATCTTTTGGAGAAGACCTGATGATTGTTGATGAAGCCCATTCCTCGGCTTCAGATAGTGAGGAAGATGAGGACACTACCACCCAGATATTACCGGTGGAAAAAGTTCAGCGACTATTAAGATCCATCAGGTCAAGGGACCAGGATGTTGATCAAGGAGAAGCTTCTACAGCCACCTCTAGGGGGCCTAAGGCCTTCAAAGTGGAAGAGTCGCTCAAAAGTTTGATGACAACTGAATGGAAGCATCCAGAAAAGGGACTGGTAATATCTAAAAGATTTAAAACTTTATATCCCCTAGTCCAAAGGCAACTGGACCAGTGGGGTCCTCATCCCAAGGTGGATTTAGCCATATCCAAGCTGTCAAGATGCACTGTGGTTCCTGCTTCTGAGGATGGTCCTAATCTCCAGGATCCACTGGATAGAAGAGTTGAATGCACTTTAAGAAGAATCTATTCTGCCGCATCTGCTTCAGTTGCAGTTGCGTCCTTGGAGGTTGCTAATTTTCTCAGGAAGAAGCTCCTGGAAATTCAAACAGATGTAGCATCTGGCGTGGCTAGAACGGATATCAGTTCTCAGTTCAGGTCTGCTCTTTTGAGAGTGGATTTCTTGAGTAAGGCAGCATCTGTCTCTGGAAGGCAGACAATGCCTCTTAGTACAATCTCCTTGGTCTCCCTTACGAACCAGGGAGACTATTTGGGTCTAAGCTAGATACAGTTGGATTATGGAGGGACTCTCTGATAAAAAAAAAAAAAAGAATGTGTCTCCCTCAGCAATCCTTTAGGGGGAGAGGTAGGCAATTTAGGGGATCCAGATCCCAATCCTACCATAGATTCTGCAGAGGACAAGGCTCTTGCGGCAGAGGAAATCCTCACACCGAGGACCCTATGGAGAAGAAGTCGAGCCTTTGACGCCATCTCTACTCCCCTGGCAGGTCTTATTGTAGACCCTCTAATTTCCCCCAGCTTGCTCACTCCTGTAGGCGGACGTCTCCGCCATTTCCTAAAAAATTGGGAACACATAATTTCGGACCAGTGGGTCCTTCAAGTTATAAGAGAGGGGTACAGAATACGTTTTTTAGCCCCTCCTCCTTCAAGGTTCGTGAGGACCTCACTCCTCTCTCCTGTAAAACAGGCGTGCTTAGAACAATCCATCCTTCTTTACCTACAAAAGGAAGCACTAGAGGAAGTGCCCTCTGCAGAGAAAGGATCCAGTATTCCCCCGTGTTCCTTGTACCCAAGCCGGACGGGAGCTGGCGAATGATAATAGATCTTCATTACCTGACCCGTTTTATAACCCAAAAGCGGTTCAGAATGGAGACCATTCGCTTGGTCATACAGGTTCTGCAACCAGGGGATCTCATAGTCACCATCGACCTCAAGGATGCATATCTTCATATACCCATTCATCCGGATCACAGAAGATACCTACGGATTGCTGTCTCTCTCAGGGGCACTGTCAGACATTTTCAGTTTGCTGTCCTGCCCTTTGGAATCTCTTCTGCCCCCCACACCTTCACAAAGGTTGTGGTCGCTATAGTGGCAGCCTTGAGGCTAGGGGGTTAGAAATTATTCCTTATCTACACGACTGGCTACTAAAAGCCTCGTCTCTAGATATGTTGCAGAACCATCTTCATCGGGCTCTTACTTTTCTCCAGAATTTGGGCTGGATAATAAATTGGGAGAAGTCCGAGATCGTACCAGCAACATCAAGAAGATTCTTGGGGTTCATAATAGACTCCTCTTGGATGACTCTCTCCCTCACTCCAGAGAGCCGCCAGAAAGTAATCAGAGCTGCAGTGTTTCTGATGGTCCCCCATGTGGTTTTCATCAGAACCTTGATGAAGATGTTGGGCCACGTCAGCAACTGCAGAGGCAGTCCCTTGGGCCCTAGCACACTTGTGCCCTCTTCAGTTCAGTCAGAAGTGTTGGGCCTGTGTGAACCGCAAGCCTACTGGGTTAGACAAGAAATGCACCCTGTCTCTTCGGGTATGCCGCTCCCTCAGGTGGTGGAAGCAGCTGAAAGATAGGAGATCCTTGATTCCACCCCAGTGGATCATGTTGACCACAGATGCATCCCTTCTAGGTTTGGGAGCCCATCTGGAATAAGTTCCAGTACAGGGTACTTGGACTCCCCAAGAGATCCAAATGTCATCAAACTTAAGAGAATTAAGAGCGGTCCGGTTGACGCTCCTACACTTCGCGTCTCAAGTCTAGGGCAAGGCAGTCAGAGTTCGCTCAGACAATATAACGACAGTATTCTACATAAACAGATAGGGAGGAACGAGATCTCAACCTCTCCTCCAGGAAGTGGGATTAATCCTGTCTTGGGCAGAGAAGAACCTTACCCACCTAGCCGCAGTTCACATCAGAGGAACTCTCAATGTGGTGGCGGATCGCCTAAGTCGAAATTTTCCGGTGCCAGGCGAGTGGTCCCTAAGCCAAAAAGTCTCCCATCAGATTATGCAACGGTGGGGAATGCCAGAGATCAATATTATGGCGACAAGGTTCAACGCCAAGGTGGCCAGATTCTGCTCCCTACACAGGAAGGACAATCTTTGGCAGGTAGATTCTCTGTCCATTCCGTGGAGGTTCAGGCTGGCCTATGTATTCCCTCCAGTCTCCATGATACCAACAGTATTAATGAAACTCAGGCAACACCAGACCTCAGTGATCGCCATCGTACCCTTCTGGCCGAAGAGGTCTTGGTTCACCCAGCTCAGGCACATGAACCAGGGGCAATATTGGAAGCTTCCCCAGGCAGGACCTAGTACATCTGGCAGGGTCCTGCCTAGACTTGAAGAGTCTCAACCTTCCGTGAGACGGTGTTTAACAGTGAAGCGGTGCCCGTACAAGTACAGCTGCAACCGTTGCAGCGCCCAGACAATGGCTAGACACTCCTTCTCCATTGTGGAGTACACCACCTCCATCGGCAGGAGCTTCCGACTCAGGTACAAAACGGGGTGTTCCTGGCCCATAGTGTCGACCTGGCTGAGTACAGCACATAGGCCAAAATCACTGGCGTCGGTCTGTACTATAAACGGCCGCGTGAAGTGGGCTGCCTGTAATACAGTAAAGCTCGAGAGGGCGGCCTTCAGCGCCCGGAAGGCTGTCTCGCAGTCGTTTGTCAAATCAACTGCGGAGGGCAGTTTTTTTTTGGTGAGGTCCATCAAGGGCTTTGCTAGGCTACTATAGTGGGGAACGATCCTCCTATAGTACCCGGCGGAGCCCAGGAAGGACATCACCTGTTTTTTGGTCCTTGGGGTGGGCCAGAATGCGATGGCATCCATTTTTCCAGGGTCCCCCTGCCTACCCGGTGCCCCAGGTAGTGGACCTCGCTCATGCCCAGCTGGCACTTTTCCAGCTTGATGGTCAAGCCTGCCTGGCGGATCCGCCCGAGCACCTGCGTCAGGTGCTCTAGGTGATCCTCCCATGTGGGACCGAAGACGGCAATGTCATCCAGGTAGGCGGCTGCGTACTCTTCAAGTCCCTAGGATGTCTCGGTGGCTCTTGTTGAGTGCACTTTGCCATCAAGCAGAGACTCAAGCTCTTGTAAGGCATACCAGCTGTGACGAATACCACATCTCGTGCCCGCTTGACGTCGCCTACGTCGAGCTCACGAGATGCGGTATGGTCACGGGTTATTAAAAACGGGACGTTACGCCCTCCAGAGGAGCAGGTAAGGTCAGTTTGGTACAGTTTACACATACACCTCCTGTCCACGCGGGGACAGAGAGCCAACATGTCATAATTAAGGAGCGAAATATGAGGGTCCGAAACGTGTAGACTGTATTCTTGCTTATGAGGATTGGAAAGTTTTTACCGCATCAATAAAGTGTCTCCTGTTGTTAAATAGCTGGATTTTTTCATAACATTTTTTACTAATTTGCAGCAACAGCCGTGTCCATGCTGGTGTCCGTGCTCACAACAGGTGCAACAGGTGACAGCTGCTTATTCTTAATATTGACATGCCAAAAGGTGAATCAAATGACAATCACGGCTGCCAGTAAATAATAATCCATTTTCCTCACACCAGCATTTTATTAGATCCCTTATCTATCTGGCAAGAGTAGGTTTACAAGCCTTCTTGCCCTTAATTAGCCCCTGGAATTGGAGAAATAAAGCTTCCGATTGACAAAAAGATTGAGTTGCTTGGAAGAAGGTAATGAGATCTTTTAATATTCGGATGATGGGAAGTATCAGAGCTACTGTCATCTTGAGGATGTAAGATGGGCTTATTTAGGGTAACATCAGATTGGTACATGAATGTTTTAATATGATCCGCAAGTTCTAGGAAGGATTATGATAGGAGCATCCTAACTTCCGGATATCAATGGATGTTGTGAACACTTCCCTTCAAACCGAGCACTTATGGCAGTGAGATGAACGTTAAGTGTTAGTCCTTTATTATGTCCCTCCTGGAGAAACTAAAGAATTGAGGAGATAGCATCTGGAGTTCTGTGTTTTTTGATACACCAGTTAAGAAATATCCTTCATACACAAGAATATACCTTAAAGGGTTGTCTCAGTTCAACAAATGGCATTTATCATGTAGAGAAAATGAATACAAGGCACTTACTAATGTATTGCAATTGATTATATTGCCTCTTATGCTGGCTGGATTCATTTTTCCATCACATTATACACTGCCTGTATTCAGGGGTTACGATCACCCTGCAATCCTGCAGTGGTAGTCGTGCTTGCACACTATAGGAAAAGCTCCGACCTCTTCAAAGGCTGGGTGTCAAGGTCTTACCTTGTCCTCATGGTGGCAGCCATTTTGGACATATGCAGACTGCAGTCTCTTATAACCTCTGAGTGCATCATCACTTGCCTGCTGCCTGGGCGTCGCACAGTGATGATGTGGCAACACCTGACTATATCAGTCTGCTCAGGCTTCAGGTTCATTGCCCTTGCGTTTGTGCTCCAAGGTGCATCTCTGGCAGTGTGAGCTCCTTGTGTGTTCCTGTGTATGATCCAGCCTGGCTGACGTTTCCTCTGGCTCTCGACCCCCGCATCGGCAGACGTACCCGCTTTGGATCTGACCCCGGCTTGGACGACTACCCGCTTTGGACCTGATTCCGGCCTGGGCGACTACCTGCATTGGGCTTCACCGGCTTTTTCCTAACCTCGCTGTCCCTGATTAATGTTTATTTATGTTCCTTTAAATAAACTCCTTTATTTTACCAGCGTTTGCATGTGGTCTGGTTTCTTGGCTCCCGTGACATTATGCAAGGGCCATGAATCCTGCCGATTCAGGTACTCCCACGCTCCCTATGCTGGTCTACAGGCTCAATCAACAAGATCACCTTTTGGGTCAGTTCGCTCAGGCGTTAAGATGTTGCACGCACTGCACACCTTCCTCCTGGTGCTACTGGGTCGGTGGTTCCTCCTGCTGCTGCTCCCATTACCACTCCTGCAGTTGCAGCTGAGGTCCCTGTTTCCAGAGGGATGACTGGTTCAGCCCTCCTGCCGCAGCGATATGGGGGTGAACCAAGTCAGTGTCCTGGTTTCCTAAACCAAGTGGGCATATATTTTGAGATGGTCCCTCAGGCGTTTCCTTCTGATCAGTCCAAAGTGGGCTTCCTGATTTTGTTGCTCTCGGACAAGGCCTTGGCCTGGGCGAATCCCTTATGGGAGAACGATAAACCTGTGATAAGCGATTACCCGAGTTTTGTTGCCTCCTTTCGCAGGGTATTCGATGTACCTGCTCGTTCTGCCTCTGCTGCAAAGCAGCTCTTGTCCATTCAACAGGGCATATGAACCTTAGCTGAATATGCCATTGAATTCCGTATGCTGGCTGCAGAGGTGGGTTGGAATAATGAAGCACTGTTGGCTGCTTTAATGCATGGTCTCTCTAATACATTGAAGGACGAGGTTGCAGCTAAGGATCTCCCTGATCAGCTCGAGGCTCTCGTTTCCTTCCTGATTTTGATCGATACCGGGCTCAGGGAGAGGCCTTCGTTTAAGGAGCGCCTGCGGAGGCCTCCTACCAGATTGGCTCCCATGTTTTCTTTCCGACCCATTCCTCTCTCACCTCCCACGCCTCCTGGGGATGGTGCGTCTGGCAGTGAACCTATGCAGCTGAGATGCACTCGCCTTTCTGAGGCTGAGCAGGCCTTTAGGAGGAGGGAGAGCCGGTGCCTGTATTGCGGTCTCAGTGGGCATTTCCTGAAGTCATGCCCGACCCGTCCGAGAAACGCTCGCACCTAAGGTCCTGTCGGGGGCTGATCTTGGGTCGATTTCCTCGTCCACGGCTTCCCGTAAAGGTAAACCGCTGATCACAGTTGTCCTCTCCTGGACAGGGGGCACAGCAGTTACTCAAGCATTGGTGGACTCCGCTGCTGGCGGTTATTTTATTGACAGTACATTTGTTGCTGCAAATTCCATACCCCAGCAGCCTTTTGTTACTCCACTGGCCATCGATGGGAGACCTCTGCGACCGTTGCAGGTTACCCACTAGACTGTTCCGGTTGATATGGCGATTGGGGCTGTTCACAGGGAATCTGCCTGTTTTCAGATTATTTCATCTCCGCACTACTCCATGGTTTTGGGGTTCCCTTGGCTTCAACGGCACAATTCGACCTTTGATTGGCAGTCGGCCGAGATTCTCTCTTGGTCTCCACAGTGTGGCCCTGTTTGCATAAATGGGCCTGTTAAGGTACTTTGTACCTCCTCGGATTCTGTGTTGCCTCCTGAATATCTTGATGTATTTGACAAGATGCGCGCTGGTGCCCTTCCTCCTCATCGTCCCTATGATTGTGCTATAGATCTGCAACCCGATGCCATTCCCCCTCGTTCGACCTCCTCAAGGGAGCAACAGTCTTTACCAACCTTGACCTAAGGGCAGCATATAACCTCGTAAGGTTCAAAGAGGATGACAAGTGGAAGATCACGTTTAACACCAGAAACGGTCATTATGAATATCTGGTCATGCCTTTTGGCTTGTGCAATGCGCCCACTGTCTTCCAGAAGCTCATTAATGATGTCTTTCGCAATATGTTGCAGCAATGTGTGATGGTATATTTGGATGACATCCTGGTTTATTCGGACTCCATTGAATCCCACTACCTGGATGTCAGACAGGTGCTTTAACGGTTATGTAGGAATGGGCTTTTCTGTAAGCTTGAGAAATGTGAATTTCAACTGCCTCAGGTTGCTTTCTTGGGCTACATAATTTCTGCTGAAGGGTTCTCCATGGACCCTCAGAAGGTTTTGGCAGTTATGCAATGGCCTCGCCCCTGTGGTCTCCGTTCCATTCAGCGTTTCCTTGGGTTTGCCAACTATTATCGGAAATGTATCAGGAACTTTCCACATTGGCCAAACCCATCTCAGATCTGACTAAGAAGGGCAGCGATCCCCACAATTGGACGCCTGCTGCTTCCCAGGCTTTTGAGGGCCTCAAGTCTGCTTTCGCTTTGGTTCTGATTGTGTCTCATCCCAATCCTGGTTTGTCCTTTGTCCTAGAGGTGGATGCGTCTGAGACAGGAGTAGGCGCCCTCCTGTTGCAGTATCGGACACCTGATGGACCCTTGCTTTTTTGTGGGTTCTACTCTAAGAAGCTGTCTCCAGCAGAATGCAATTACAAGATTGGAGACAGAGATCTCTTGGCTATCATCCTGGCTCTCAAAGAGTGGAGATACTTGCTCGAAGGTTCTGCGGTTCCGGTTGTCATTCTCACCGACCATAAGAATCTGACATATCTCTCAGAGGCCAAGAGGCTTACACACCGTCAGGCTAGATGGACCTTATTCTTGTCTCGTTTTAACTATGTGGTCTCCTATTTGCCTGGCTCCAAGAATGTTAAGGCTGATGCCTTGTCTCGCCAGTATTCTGAGTTGTCCAGGGAGGACTCTGTGCCGACACCAGTCATACCTTCCGATCATATCCTGGCTGCAATCCGCACCAACTTGACCTCTCCTCTTGGGGAATGGATCTTGGCTGCTCAGTCCAATGCACCCACGGTGAGACCTGCGGATCATCCTGGAAAGAATCAGATGTCCTGGGCTGTTTCTCGTCAGTTCTGGTGGCCGTCTCTCCGCACTGATGTTGCCGTGTATGTGGTTGCGTGTTCTGTCAGTGCGCAGAACAAATATTCCCACCGCCTACCCTTGGGTCTACTGCATCCCATTCCCAATTGGAAGCGTCCCTGGTCTCACCTGGCCATGGACTTTATTGTGGAACTTCCTGCATCCCGAGGTAACACGGTTATCCTCGTGGTTGTCGATCGGTTCTCCAAGATGTGCCACTGTGTTTTGTTTAAGAAGCTGCCTACCGCTCAGGAGCTGGCCTCGGTGTTTGCCAGGGAGGTCTTCCGTTTACACGGGTTGCCTAAGGAGATTGTCTCAGACCGGGAGAGCCAGTTTGTCTCTAGGTTCTGGCGTGCCTTTTGTTCTCAGTTGGGTGTTCACCTCTCCTTCTCCTCAGCCTACCATCAGCAGTCTAATAGTGCCGCTGAGCGTTCCAACCAAGCCCTGGAGCAATTTCTCCGCTGCTATATCTCTGACCATCATGACAATTGGGTTAATCTGCTGCCCTGGGCGGAGTTTGCAAGGAACTCTGCCATCAACTCATCCTTTCTGTGGGCAATCATGAGGAGTATGAGATTAGCAGCATCCTGGATTCTCGTCTGCTCCAAGGTCGAGTCCAATTCCTGGTTTACTGGAGAGGTTATGGTCCTAAGGAGTGCTCCTTGGTTTCCTCCGCTGATGTTTGGGCGCCCTCCCTTCTACGTGCTTTCCATAGAAACCGTTTTTTGCTCCGCGGAGAGGCCATTGAGGGGAGGGTACTGTTAAGGTCTTACCTTGTCCTCCTGGTGGCAGCCATTTTGGACATATGCAGACTGCAGTCTCTTATAACCTTTGAGTGCATCATCACTTGCCTGCTGCCTGGGCATCGCACAGTGATGATGTGGCAACACCTGACTATATCAGTCTGCTCAGGCTTCAGGTTCATTGCCCTTGCGTTTGTGTTCCAAGGTGCATCTCTGGCAGTGTGAGCTCCTTGTGTGTTCCTGTGTATGATCCAGCCTGGCTGACGTTTCCTCTGGCTCTCGACCCCGCATCGGCAGACGTACCCACTTTGGATCTGACCCCGGCTTGGACGACTACCCGCTTTGGACCTGATTCTGGCTCGGACGACTACCTGCATTGGGCTTCACCGGCTTCTTCCTAACCTCACTTTCCCTGATTAATGTTTATTTATGTTCCTTTTAATAAACTCCTTTATTTTACCTGCGTTTGCATGTGGTCTGGTTTCCTGGCTCCCGTGACACTGGGACCATGGGAGTGCGCATAAGCCAGTACTTTTTCCTATAGTGTGCAGGCACGACCACCACTGCTGGATTACAGGGTGGTCATAACCATGGAAACGAGCAGTGTATAATGTAATGGAAAAATGAATTCAGCCAGCAAAGGAAGCAACATGGACAATCACAATACATTAGTAAGTGCTTGGTATTAACATTCTCTTTATGCTGTGAATCCTGGACAAATCTTCTGGCACTTTTGGTTAACTTTCTCTACATGATAAATGCTATTTGCCGAACGGAGACAACCCCTTTAACAGTACTCGGCTTCCTGGAAGACAGAGGAGTATCAACTACCTTATCCGATGGGCCCTTATTTTTTAGAGTTTGCTGTTCAGCATCCAAGCAGTCAAATGAAGATGATGTAGGCTGAGATGGAGGAGACGATAAAGCGGAGGCTTCCAATACTGGCCTTCTGAGAGGGCTAAGGCCAGAGGAAACCAGGCCCTTCTAGGCCAGAATGGGAGAATCGCAATAGCTTCCACATTTTGGTCCCTGACCTTCCTCAGGACCCGAGGGATTAGGCCCCTTGCAGATGAGCGTGTGTGGATTAGGTCCGGATGCGTTGTGAATGCGTTTAGTGAAAACAGCGCGATTTTACAAAGTCCTTCAGTTTTGTCTGCTTTTGCGTTCGGTTGTTCCGTTTTTATCGCGCAGGTGCAATGCGATTTAATGCGTTTTGCACGCGCGTGATAAAAAACGGAATGTTTACAAACAACATCTCTTAGCAACCATCAGTGAAAAACGCAAGCAAGTGCGGATGTGATGCAATTTTCACACAGCCCCATTCACTTCTATGGGGCCAGTGTTGCGTGAAAATCGCAGAATATAGAACGCGCTGCGATCTTCACGCAACGCACAAGTGATGCGTGAAAACCAACGCACATGTACACAGCCGCACTGAAATGGGTCTGGATTGCGTGTGGGCGCAATGCGTTGGCATCACGTATTGTACCTGCAAGGAATACTCTCTCATGTGAAAGGGGCCTTAGAGGGAGAGCAGGGAAGGCACAAAGAAATAGAGCCCGAGAGCCCGTCTACTGCAAGCGGTCAATCCTGTCTGCACGCTGTTGTCATCACATCCAGAACTGGAGACCCCATTTACTTATCTGATGGAAACCAGTCTGAGAGTCCATTCTCCAGGAGGTGAGACACACCGCCAATCCTCTGCCGAATTGAGATGACGATGTGTATGAGCGGATGGAGGATGGGTTATCTCCATTCCATCTTTAGGGATACATTTGGTGCCCCCGTTTTGTTCAGATGACAGATGGAAGGCTGTCTGACTGGACTGGCTCATGATTACGGTGAAGAATTGGTTGACAATGTATGAGAGCCAATCATATAGCCCTTAGTACCGTAGTAATGGGACGTTAACGAGCTGCTCGTCTTCATCAGATTTAATCAGGGCAGCACTTCGTCTTTATCTAGTAGATGGGTGTCATCTGCTGCCATCTCCTCGGCGGAGGTCAGAAATGATTTCACCTTCAGAAACATGAGAATCAGGCCCAGGAGAGGGCGCCCTTTCCCTCCTTTCAGAAGAGGCAGCATGAGGCCTCCTGCACACAGATACCAGCCATGGGGATGCACTGCCAGGATAGCCAAGCAATCTACCCCTCGACAGAGTCTTAGGGACAGTGGGGACCAGTTCTCATGCTCGTCTGTTTTTTAGGGCTCATGCACACGGCCATAAGTGTTTTTTTGGTTCGCAAATCGTGAATCTGCAAAAACATGGATGCCGGCCGTCTACGCGCTGCCATTTCCTTTTTCACTTCAATAGAAATTCTATTCTCTTCTGCTAAATGGACAAGAATAGAACATGTTCTGTCTTTTCAGTGAGGCCGCGGAACCGACACACGGATGCAGACGGCACGCAGTACGCTGACCGCATGCTTTGCAGTCCTCTACTACATAGCGGTGTTCTCTGGTCGATTCTCGACATATTTACTGGGTGGAGGCCAGCTCTCCGCTGGTCCCCATTATAGTTAAGCTTCGGGCAATGCCGGAATACAGAGGTCTGGTAGCCGGATACTAAGCGCCAGTGTGTGACTAGCCTTACATGAAACAGCAGCTCCGCGGTATCCTGCCCTCCTCACAATGTTATGGGGGTGCTGTGGAGGTCACCATTATTATAGAGGTGCTGTGGAGGTCACTGTTATTATGGAGGTGCTGTGGAGGTCACTGTTATTATGGAGGTGCTGTGGAGGTCACCGTTATTATGGGGGTGCTGTGGAGGTCACCATTATTATGGAGGTGCTGTGGAGGTCACCGTTATTATGGAGGTGCTGTGGAGGTCACCGTTATTATGGAGGTGCTGTGGAGGTCACCGTTATTATGGAGGTGCTGTGGAGGTCACCGTTATTATAGAGGTGCTGTGGAGGTCACCGTTATTATGGAGGTGCTGTGGAGGTCACCGTTATTATAGAGGTGCTGTGGAGGTCACCGTTATTATGGAGGTACTGTGGAGGTCACAGTTATTATGGAGGTGCTGTGGAGGTCACTATTATGGAGGTGCTGTGGAGGTCACAGTTATTATGGAGGTGCTGTGGAGGTCACTATTATGGAGGTGCTGTGGAGGTCACCGTTATTATGGAGGTACTGTGGAGGTCACTGTTATTATAGAGGTGCTGTGGAGGTCACTGTTATTATGGAGGTGCTGTGGAGGTCACTGTTATTATGGAGGTGCTGTGGAGGTCACCGTTATTATGGGGGTGCTGTGGAGGTCACCATTATTATGGAGGTGCTGTGGAGGTCACCGTTATTATGGAGGTGCTGTGGAGGTCACCGTTATTATGGAGGTGCTGTGGAGGTCACCGTTATTATAGAGGTGCTGTGGAGGTCACCGTTATTATGGAGGTGCTGTGGAGGTCACCGTTATTATGGAGGTACTGTGGAGGTCACAGTTATTATGGAGGTGCTGTGGAGGTCACTATTATGGAGGTGCTGTGGAGGTCACAGTTATTATGGAGGTGCTGTGGAGGTCACAGTTATTATGGAGGTGCTGTGGAGGTCACAGTTATTATAGAGGTGCTGTGGAGGTCACCGTTATTATGGAGGTGCTGTGGAGGTCACCGTTATTATGGAGGTACTGTGGAGGTCACAGTTATTATGGAGGTGCTGTGGAGGTCACTATTATGGAGGTGCTGTGGAGGTCACAGTTATTATGGAGGTGCTGTGGAGGTCACAGTTATTATGGAGGTGCTGTGGAGGTCACAGTTATTATGGAGGTGCTGTGGAGGTCACCGTTATTATGGAGGTACTGTGGAGGTCACTGTTATTATAGAGGTGCTGTGGAGGTCACTATTATGGAGGTGCTGTGGAGGTCACCGTTATTATGGAGGTGCTGTGGAGGTCACTGTTATTATGGAGGTACTGTGGAGGTCACAGTTATTATAGAGGTACTGTGGAGGTCACTATTATGGAGGTGCTGTGGAGGTCACCGTTATTATGGAGGTGCTGTGGAGGTCACTGTTATTATGGAGGTGCTGTGGAGGTCACTGTTATTATGGAGGTGCTGTGGAGGTCACTGTTATTATGGAGGTGCTGTGGAGGTCTCCGTTATTATGGAGGTGCTGTGGAGGTCACTATTATGGAGGTGCTGTGGAGGTCTCTACTGATTTGGAGGCACAGTGGATGCCACTGTTATGGGGGCACTGTGGCTGTTACTGATATGTGGGCACTGTAGCTGTCAATGATATGGGGGCACTGTGCCTGTTACTGGTAAGGGGGCACTGTGGCTTTTACTGGTAAGGGGACACTGTAGCTGTCAATGATATGGGGGCACTGTAGCTTTCAATGATATGGGGGCACTGTAGCTGTCAATGATATGGGGGCACTGTGGCAGTCAATGATATGGGGTCACTGTGCCTGTTACTGGTAAGAAGGCACTGTGGCTTTTACTGGTAAGGGGACACTGTAGCTGTCAATGATATGGGGGCACTGTAGCTTTCAATGATATGGGGGCACTGTAGCGGTCAATGATATGGGGGCACTGTGGCAGTCAATGATATGGGGGCACTGTGCCTGTTACTGGTAAGAAGGCACTGTGGCTTTTACTGGTAAGGGGACACTGTAGCTGTCAATCATATGGGGGCACTGTAACTGTCAATGATATGGGGGGCACTGTAGCTGTCAATGATATGGGGGCGCTGTAACTGTCAATGATATGGGGGCACTGTAGCTGTCAATGATATGGGGGCACTGTTAGAGTTGAGCGAACACCTGGATGTTCGGGTTCGGCCGAACTTCCCGGAAATGTTCGGGTTCGGGATGCGAACCCGACCCGAACTTCGTCCCGAACCCCATTGAAGTCAGTGGGGACCCGAACTTTTGGGCACTAAAAAGGCTGTAAAACAGCCCAGGAAAGAGCTAGAGGGCTGCAAAAGGCAGCAACATGTAGGTAAATCCCCTGCAAACAAATGTGGATAGGGAAATGAATTAAAATTAAAATAAAAAAAATTAAAATGACCCAATATCAATTGGACAGAGGTCCCATAGCAGAGAATCTGGCTTCACGTCAGCAGAGAATCATTCTCTTCATGCCATAGCAAAGAATCTGGCTTCATGTCAGCAGAGAATCAGTCTCTTCATGCCATAGCAGAGAATCTGGCTTCATGTCAGCGCAGAATCAGTCTTCATGTCATAGCAGAGAATCAGGCTTCACGACACCCACCACTGGAACAGGCCACTGTCACACATTTAGGCCCCGGCACCCAGACAGAGGAGAGCGGTCCCGTAACAGAGAATCTGGCCTTATGTCAGCGCAGAATCTGTCTTCATGTCATAGCAGAGAATCAGGCTTCACGTCAGCCACCACTGGAACAGGCCACTGTCACACATTTAGGCCCAGGCACCCAGGCAGAGGAGAGAGGTCCCGTAACAGAGAATCTGGCCTTATGTCAGCACAGAATCTGTATTCATGTCATAGCAGAAAATCAGGCTTCACGTCACCCACCACTGGAACAGGCCACTGTCACACATTTAGGCCCCGGCACCCAGACAGAGGAGAGCGGTCCCGTAACAGAGAATCTGGCCTTATGTCAGCGCAGAATCTGTCTTCATGTCATAGCAGAGAATCGGGCATCACGTCACCCACCACTGGAACAGGCCACTGTCACACATTTAGGCCCAGGCACCCAGGCAGAGGAGAGAGGTCCCGTAACAGAGAATCTGGCCTTATGTCAGCACAGAATCTGTCTTAATGTCATAGCAGAGAATCAGGCTTCACGTCACCCACCACTGGAACAGGCCACTGTCACACATTTAGGCCCAGGCACCCAGGCAGAGGAGAGAGGTCCCGTAACAGAGAATCTGGCCTTATGTCAGCGCAGAATCTGTATTCATGTCATAGCAGAAAATCAGGCTTCACGTCACCCACCACTGGAACAGGCCACTGTCACACATTTAGGCCCCGGCACCCAGACAGAGGAGAGCGGTCCCGTAACAGAGAATCTGGCCTTATGTCAGCGCAGAATCTGTCTTCATGTCATAGCAGAGAATCAAGCTTCACGTCACCCACCACTGGAACAGGCCACTGTCACACATTTAGGCCCCGGCACCCAGACAGAGGAGAGAGGTCCTGTAACAGAGAATCTGGCCTTATGTCAGCGCAGAATCTGTATTCATGTCATAGCAGAGAATCAGGCATCACGTCACCCACCACTGGAACAGGCCACTGTCACACATTTAGGCCCAGGCACCCAGGCAGAGGAGAGAGGTCCCGTAACAGAGAATCTGGCCTTATGTCAGCACAGAATCTGTCTTAATGTCATAGCAGAGAATCAGGCTTCACGTCAGCCACCACTGGAACAGGCCACTGTCACACATTTAGGCCCAGGCACCCAGGCAGAGGAGAGAGGTCCCGTAACAGAGAATCTGGCCTTATGTCAGCGCAGAATCTGTCTTAATGTCATAGCAGAGAATCAGGCTTCACGTCACCCACCACTGGAACAGGCCACTGTCACATATTTAGGCCCCGGCACCCAGACAGAGGTGAGAGGTCCCGTAACAGAGAATCTGGCCTTATGTCAGCGCAGAATCTGTCTTCATGTCATAGCAGAGAATCGGGCATCACGTCACCCACCACTGGAACAGGCCACTGTCACACATTTAGGCCCAGGCACCCAGGCAGAGGAGAGAGGTCCCGTAACAGAGAATCTTGCCTTATGTCAGCGCAGAATCAGTCTTCATGTCATAGCAGAAAATCAGGCTTCACGTCACCCACCACTGGAACAGGCCACTGTCACACATTTAGGCCCCGGCACCCAGACAGAGGAGAGCGGTCCCGTAACAGAGAATCTGGCCTTATGTCAGCGCAGAATCTGTCTTCATGTCATAGCAGAGAATCAAGCTTCACGTCACCCACCACTGGAACAGGCCACTGTCACACATTTAGGCCCCGGCACCCAGACAGAGGAGAGAGGTCCTGTAACAGAGAATCTGGCCTTATGTCAGCGCAGAATCTGTATTCATGTCATAGCAGAGAATCAGGCATCACGTCACCCACCACTGGAACAGGCCACTGTCACACATTTAGGCCCAGGCACCCAGGCAGAGGAGAGAGGTCCCGTAACAGAGAATCTGGCCTTATGTCAGCACAGAATCTGTCTTAATGTCATAGCAGAGAATCAGGCTTCACGTCAGCCACCACTGGAACAGGCCACTGTCACACATTTAGGCCCAGGCACCCAGGCAGAGGAGAGAGGTCCCGTAACAGAGAATCTGGCCTTATGTCAGCGCAGAATCTGTCTTAATGTCATAGCAGAGAATCAGGCTTCACGTCACCCACCACTGGAACAGGCCACTGTCACACATTTAGGCCCCGGCACCCAGACAGAGGAGAGGTTCATTCAACTTTGGGTTGCCCCACAATATAATGGTAAAATGAAATTAAAAATAGTATTGAATGAGGAAGTGCCCTGGTGTAGAATAATATATTGTTAAGGGGAGGTAGTTAATATCTAATCTGCACAAGGGATGGACAGGTCCTGTGGGATCCATGCCTGGTTCATTTTTATGAACGTCAGCTTGTCCACATTGGCTGTAGACAGGCGGCTGCGTTTGTCTGTAATGACGCCCCCTGCCGTGCTGAATACACGTTCAGACAAAACGCTGGCCGCCGGGCAGGCCAGCACCTCCAAGGCATAAAAGGCTAGCTCTGGCCACGTGGACAATTTGGAGACCCAGAAGTTGAATGGGGCCGAACCATCAGTCAGTACGTGGAGGGGTGTGCACAGGTACTGTTCCACCATGTTAGTGAAATGTTGCCTCCTGCTAACACGTTCCGTATCAGGAGGTGGTGCAGTTAGCTGTGGCGTGGTGACAAAACTTTTCCACATCTCTGCCATGCTAACCCTGCCCTCAGAGGAGCTGGCCGTGACACAGCTGCGTTGGCGACCTCTTGCTCCTCCTCTGCCTTAGCCTTGGGCTTCCACTGGTTCCCCTGTGACATTTGGGAATGCTCTCAGTAGCGCGTCTACCAACAAGCGCTTGTACTCGCGCATCTTCCTATCACGCTCCAGTGTAGGAAGTAAGGTGGGCACATTGTCTTTGTACCGGGGATCCAGCAGGGTGGCAACCCAGTATTCCGCACACGTTAAAATGTGGGCAACTCTGCTGTCGTTGCGCAGGCACTGCAGCATGTAGTCGCTCATGTGTGCCAGGCTGCCCAGAGGTAAGGACAAGCTGTCCTCTGTGGGAGGCGTATCGTCATCGTCCTGTGTTTCCCCCCAGCCACGCACCAGTGATGGGCCCGAGCTGCTTTGGGTGCCAACCCGCTGTGAACATGCTTCATCCTCATCCTCCTCCACCTCCTCCTCATCCTCGTCCTCCAGTAGTGGGCCCTGTCTGGCCACATTTGTACCTGGCCTCTGGTGTTGCAAAAAACCTCCCTCTGAGTCACTTTGAAGAGACTGGCCTGAAAGTGCTAAAAATGACCCCTCTTCCTCCAGGGCCACCTCCTCCTTCATCATCGCCCTAAGTGTTTTCTCAAGGAGACATAGAAGTGGTATTGTAACGCTGATAACGGCGTCATCGCCACTGGCCATGTTGGTGGAGTACTCGAAACAGCGCAACAGGGCACACAGGTCTCGCATGGAGGCCCAGTGATTGGTGGTGAAGTGGTGCTGATCCGCAGTGCGACTGACCCGTGCGTGCTGCAGCTGAAACTCCACTATGGCCTGCTGCTGCTCGCACAGTCTGTCCAGCATATGCAAGGTGGAGTTCCACCTGGTGGGCACGTCGCATATGAGGCGGTGAGCGGGAAGGCCGAAGTTACGCTGTAGCGCAGACAGGCGAGCAGCGGCAGGGTGTGAACGCCGGAAGCGCGAACAGACGGCCCGCACTTTATGCAGCAGCTCTGACATGTCGGGGTAGTTGCGAATGAACTTCTGCACCACCAAATTCAGCACATGCGCCAGGCAAGGGATGTGCGTCAAACCGGCTAGTCCCAGAGCTGCAACGAGATTTCGCCCATTATCGCACACCACCAGGCCGGGCTTGAGGCTCACCGGCAGCAACCACTCATCGGTCTGTTGTTCTATACCCCGCCACAACTCCTGTGCGGTGTGGGGCCTGTCCCCCAAACATATGAGTTTCAGAATGGCCTGCTGACGTTTACCCCGGGCTGTGCTGAAGTTGGTGGTGAAGGTGTGTGGCTGACTGGATGAGCAGGTGGAAGAAGAGGAGGAGGAAGCTGAGTAGGAGGAGGAGGAGACAGGAGGCAAAGAATGTTGCCCTGCGATCCTTGGCGGCGGAAGGACGTGCGCCAAATAGCTCTCCGCCTGGGGCCCAGCCGCCACTACATTTACCCAGTGTGCAGTTAGGGAGATATAGCGTCCCTGGCCGTGCTTACTGGTCCACGTATCTGTGGTTAGGTGGACCTTGCCACAGATGGCGTTGCGCAGTGCACACTTGATTTTATCGGACACTTGTTTGTGCAGGGAAGGCACGGCTCTCTTAGAGAAGTAGTGGCGGCTGGGAACAACATACTGTGGGACAGCAAGTGACATGAGCTGTTTGAAGCTGTCTGTGTCCACCAGCCTAAATGACAGCATTTCATAGGCCAGTAGTTTAGAAATGCTGGCATTCAGGGCCAGGGATCGAGGGTGGCTAGGTGGGAATTTACGCTTTCTCTCAAATGTTTGTGAGATGGAGAGCTGAACGCTGCCGTGTGACATGGTTGAGATGCTTGGTGACGCAGGTGGTGGTGTTGGTGGTACATCCCATGTTTGCAGGGCGGCAGGTGCCAACGTTCCTCCAGAGGCGGAGGAAGAGGCCGAGGCGGCGGCAGCAGCAGCAGCAGAAGAGGCAGAGGCGGCAGCAGCAGAAGATGTAGCAGGGGGAGCCTGAGTGACTTCCTTGTTTTTAAGGTGTTTACTCCACTGCAGTTCATGCTTTGCATGCAGGTGCCTGGTCATGCAGGTTGTGCTAAGGTTCAGAACGTTAATGCCTCGCTTCAGGCTCTGATGGCACAGCGTGCAAACCACTCGGGTCTTGTCGTCAGCACATTGTTTGAAGAAGTGCCATGCCAGGGAACTCCTTGAAGCTGCCTTTGGGGTGCTCGGTCCCAGATGGCGGCGGTCAGTAGCAGGCGGAGTCTCTTGGCGGCGGGTGTTCTGATTTTTCCCACTGCTCCCTCTTTTGCTACGCTGTTGGCTCGGTCTCACCACTGCCTCTTCCTCCGAACTGTGAAAGTCAGTGGCACGACCTTCATTCCATGTGGGGTCTAGGACCTCATCGTCCCCTGCATCGTCTTCCACCCAGTCTTGATCCCTGACCTCCTGTTCAGTCTGCACACTGCAGAAAGACGCAGCAGTTGGCACCTGTGTTTCGTCATCATCAGAGACGTGCTGAGGTGGTATTCCCATGTCCTCATCATCAGGAAAAATAAGTGGTTGTGCGTTAGTGCATTCTATCTCTTCCACCCCTGGGGAAGGGCTAGGTGGATGCCCTTGGGAAACCCTGGCAGCAGAGTCTTCAAACAGCATAAGAGACTGCTGCATAACTTGAGGCTCAGACAGTTTCCCTGATATGCATGGGGGTGATGTGACAGACCGATGGGCTTGGTTTTCATGCGCCATCTGTGCGCTTTCTGCAGAAGACTGGGTGGGAGATAATGTGAACGTGCTGGATGCACTGTCGGCCACCCAATTGACTAATGCCTGTACCTGCTCAGGCCTTACCATCCTTAGAACGGCATTGGGCCCCACCAAATATCGCTGTAAATTCTGGCGGCTACTGAGGGTCCACTAACACCACCACGACCATGTCCACGTCCGCGTCCCTTATTAGATGTTTTCCTCATTGTTCCCGTTCACCACAATTTTGAGAATGGCAAATTTGGGAATGCTTTTTCAACCCAGAACAAAAAGTCTGCTTTTACGGTCACTACAAATAACTTGACCAGCTAAAACTGTGCAGATTTGGTTGAATAGAGATGTGAGACCTGTTTTTTTTTGCGCTGTGTGACAGTTATAGGTTTAATCACAGAATGACACTTCTATCAGCACGCTAGCGTGTGTCTTAAGTTTTTCTGAATGATACTATCAATAACTTCAATGTAAGATTTTCTTTTTGGGATAGATTTCAAGTAGGCCTGAAATACCACAAACTAGTTATTTTGAGAATGGCAAATTTGGGAATGCTTTTTCAACCCAGAACAAAAAGTCTGCTTTGACGGTCACTACAAATAACTTGACCAGCTAAAACTGTGCAGATTTGGTTGAATAGAAATGTCAGGTCTATTTTTTAGGCGCTGGGTGACAGGCTCAACTTGCCCCTGATGTAATATATGGCCAAAAAATAACCACACTGTTGATGGTTAAATGCACTTGGGTGACACAGGCTCAGCCTGCAGCTGATGTAGTATATGGCCAAAAAATAACCAGACTGTTGATGGTTAAATGCACTTCGGTGACACAGGCTCAGCCTGCAGCTGATGTAGGATATAGCACAAAATAACCACACTATCGATGGTTAAATACACTTGGTGATAGCTCGTGCTGGCGCACCACAAGTCACAAAATGGCCGCCGATCCCCCTAGAAAAAAAGTGATCTAAAAACGCTCTGGGCAGCCTCAAAAAGTGAGCAAGTCAATAATAGCACTTCAATGATCCACAGCTGCAGATCGATCACAGAATGAAGTCTTTTGGAGGAGTTAATCTGCCTAATCTCGCCCTAACGTCACAGCTGCAACCTCTCCCTATACTGATCATAGCAGAGTGACGTGCGGCGCTACGTGACCCAAGCTTATATAGAGGCTGGGTCACATGGTGCACTGGCCAATCACAGCCATGCCAATAGTAGGCAAGGCTGTGATGGCCTCTTGGGGCAAGTAGCATGACGCTTGTTGATTGGCTGCTTTGCAGCCTTTCAAAAAGCGCCAAGAAAGCGCCGAACCCGAACTTTTACGAAAATGTTCGGGTTCGGGTCCGTGTCACGGACACCCCAAAATTCGGTACGAACCTGAACTATACAGTTCGGGTTCGCTCATCCCTAGGCACTGTAGCTGTCAATGATATGGGGGCACTGTAGCAGTCAATGATATGGGGGCACTGTGGCAGTCAATGATATGGGGGCACTGTGGCAGTCAATGATATGGGGGCACTGTGGCAGTCAATGATATGGGGGCACTGTGGCAGTCAATGATATGGGGGCACTGTGGCAGTCAATGATATGGGGGCACTGTGCCTGTCAATGATATGGGGGCACTGTGGCTTTTACTGGTAAGGGGAGCACTGTAGCTGTCAATGATATGGGGGGCACTGTAGCTGTCAATGATATGGGGGGCACTGTAGCTGTCAATGATATGGGGGCACTGTAGCTGTCAATGATATGGGGGCACTGTAACTGTCAATGATATGGGGGCACTGTAACTGTCAATGATATGGGGGCACTGTGGCAGTCAATGATATGGGGGCACTGTGGCAGTCAATGATATGGGGGCACTGTGGCAGTCAATGATATGGGGGCACTGTGGCAGTCAATGATATGGGGGCACTGTGGCAGTCAATGATATGGGGGGCACTGTAGCTGTCAATGATATGGGGGCACTGTAGCTGTCAATGATATGGGGGCACTGTAGCTGTCAATGATATGGGGGCACTGTAGCAGTCAATGATATGGGGGCACTGTGGCAGTCAATGATATGGGGGCACTGTGGCAGTCAATGATATGGGGGCACTGTGGCAGTCAATGATATGGGGGCACTGTGGCCGTCACTGTTACGGAGTGCAGAGGACTGTATCGGGGCTGCACTATGGGCTTTGAGCCAGAAGACCCATCAATCACAGCCTCTTCCTCATCTCATTTCCCTTTACTGACACTAAAAAAGAGAAGTGAGTGTTGTCGAGATCACATGACAAGAGACTGTTGAGAGGCACCTTCACAGCAACAGACAGCGCAGGGAAGAGTAGACTGCCGGTGAAGACATGGGAACACCAAGGACCAAGACTGGGGCTTCAGCAATGGGAAAGCTGTGCAAAATAATCATCTTCTGCCTCTACGTACCAGGTACTACAATCCCAACATCTCCTCCTACAAGGTACTACAATCCCATGTACTTATACAGGATACATCTCACTATACACAGCACATGTTACTGTACAGAGTCCATGTACTTATACAGGATACATCTCACTATACACAGTACATGTTACTGTACAGAGTCCATGTACTTATACAGGATACATCTCACTATACACAGCACATGTTACTGTAGAGAGTCCATGTACTTATACAGGATACATCTCACTATACACAGTACATGTTACTGTACAGAGTCCATGTACTTATACAGGATACATCTCACTATACACTGTACATGTTACTGTACAGAGTCCATGTACTTATACAGGATACATCTCACTATACACTGTACATGTTACTGTAGAGAGTCCATGTACTTATACAGGATACATCTCACTATACACTGTACATGTTACTGTAGAGAGTCCATGTACTTATACAGGATACATCTCACTATACACAGCACATGTTACTGTAGAGAGTCCATGTACTTATACAGGATACATCTCACTATACACAGCACATGTTACTGTAGAGAGTCCATGTACTTATACAGGATACATCTCACTATACACAGTACATGTTACTGTAGAGAGTCCATGTACTTATACAGGATACATCTCACTATACACAGAACATGTTACTGTACAGAGTCCATGTACTTATACAGGATACATCTCACTATACACAGCACATGTTACTGTAGAGAGTCCATGTACTTATACAGGATACATCTCACTATACACAGCACATGTTACTGTACAGAGTCCATGTACTTATACAGGATACATCTCACTATACACTGTACATGTTACTGTAGAGAGTCCATGTACTTATACAGGATACATCTCACTATACACAGCACATGTTACTGTAGAGAGTCCATGTACTTATACAGGATACATCTCACTATACACAGCACATGTTACTGTAGAGAGTCCATGTACTTATACAGGATACATCTCACTATACACAGTACATGTTACTGTACAGAGTCCATGTACTTATACAGGATACATCTCACTATACACAGCACATGTTACTGTACAGAGTCCATGTACTTATACAGGATACATCTCACTATACACAGCACATGTTACTGTACAGAGTCCATGTCCTTATACAGGATACATCTCACTATACACAGTACATGTTACTGTACAGAGTCCATGTCCTTATACAGGATACATCTCACTATACACAGCACATGTTACTGTACAGAGTCCATGTACTTATACAGGATACATCTCACTATACACAGTACATGTTACTGTAGAGAGTCCATGTCCTTATACAGGATACATCTCACTATACACAGTACATGTTACTGTAGAGAGTCCATGTACTTATACAGGATACATCTCACTATACACAGCACATGTTACTGTACAGAGTCCATGTACTTATACAGGATACATCTCACTATACACAGCACATGTTACTGTAGAGAGTCCATGTACTTATACAGGATACATCTCACTATACACAGTACATGTTACTGTACAGAGTCCATGTACTTATACAGGATACATCTCACTATACACAGCACATGTTACTGTACAGAGTCCATGTACTTATACAGGATACATCTCACTATACACAGCACATGTTACTGTACAGAGTCCATGTCCTTATACAGGATACATCTCACTATACACAGTACATGTTACTGTACAGAGTCCATGTACTTATACAGGATACATCTCACTATACACAGTACATGTTACTGTACAGAGTCCATGTCCTTATACAGGATACATCTCACTATACACAGCACATGTTACTGTAGAGAGTCCATGTCCTTATACAGGATACATCTCACTATACACAGTACATGTTACTGTAGAGAGTCCATGTACTTATACAGGATACATCTCACTATACACAGCACATGTTACTGTAGAGAGTCCATGTACTTATACAGGATACATCTCACTATACACAGCACATGTTACTGTACAGAGTCCATGTACTTATACAGGATACATCTCACTATACACTGTACATGTTACTGTACAGAGTCCATGTCCTTATACAGGATACATCTCACTATACACAGTACATGTTACTGTAGAGAGTCCATGTACTTATACAGGATACATCTCACTATACACAGTACATGTTACTGTAGAGAGTCCATGTACTTATACAGGATACATCTCACTATACACAGCACATGTTACTGTAGAGAGTCCATGTACTTATACAGGATACATCTCACTATACACAGCACATGTTACTGTAGAGAGTCCATGTACTTATACAGGATACATCTCACTATACACAGCACATGTTACTGTACAGAGTCCATGTACTTATACAGGATACATCTCACTATACACAGTACATGTTACTGTAGAGAGTCCATGTCCTTATACAGGATACATCTCACTATACACAGTACATGTTACTGTACAGAGTCCATGTACTTATACAGGATACATCTCACTATACACAGCACATGTTACTGTACAGAGTCCATGTCCTTATACAGGATACATCTCACTATACACTGTACATGTTACTGTAGAGAGTCCATGTACTTATACAGGATACATCTCACTATACACAGCACATGTTACTGTAGAGAGTCCATGTCCTTATACAGGATACATCTCACTATACACAGCACATGTTACTGTACAGAGTCCATGTCCTTATACAGGATACATCTCACTATACACAGTACATGTTACTGTACAGAGTCCATGTACTTATACAGGATACATCTCACTATACACAGTACATGTTACTGTACAGAGTCTGTGTACTTATACAGGATACATCTCACTATACACAGCACATGTTACTGTAGAGAGTCCATGTCCTTATACAGGATACATCTCACTATACACAGCACATGTTACTGTAGAGAGTCCATGTCCTTATACAGGATACATCTCACTATACACAGCACATGTTACTGTACAGAGTCCATGTACTTATACAGGATACATCTCACTATACACAGCACATGTTACTGTAGAGAGTCCATGTCCTTATACAGGATACATCTCACTATACACAGTACATGTTACTGTAGAGAGTCCATGTACTTATACAGGATACATCTCACTATACACAGTACATGTTACTGTAGAGAGTCCATGTACTTATACAGGATACATCTCACTATACACAGTACATGTTACTGTAGAGAGTCCATGTACTTATACAGGATACATCTCACTATACACAGTACATGTTACTGTAGAGAGTCCATGTACTTATACAGGATACATCTCACTATACACAGTACATGTTACTGTAGAGAGTCCATGTACTTATACAGGATACATCTCACTATACACAGTACATGTTACTGTAGAGAGTCCATGTCCTTATACAGGATACATCTCACTATACACAGTATATGTTACTGTAGAGAGTCCATGTATTTATACAGGATACATCTCACTATACACAGTACATGTTACTGTACAGAGTCCATGTCCTTATACAGGATACATCTCACTATACACAGTACATGTTACTGTAGAGAGTCCATGTCCTTATACAGGATACATCTCACTATACACAGTACATGTTACTGTAGAGAGTCCATGTCCTTATACAGGATACATCTCACTATACACAGTACATGTTACTGTAGAGAGTCCATGTCCTTATACAGGATACATCTCACTATACACAGTACATGTTACTGTACAGAGTCCATGTCCTTATACAGGATACATCTCACTATACGCAGTACATGTTACTGTAGAGAGTCCATGTACTTATACAGGATACATCTCACTATACACAGTACATGTTACTGTACAGAGTCCATGTACTTATACAGGATACATCTCACTATACGCAGTACATGTTACTGTACAGAGTCCATGTCCTTATACAGGATACATCTCACTATACACAGTACATGTTACTGTAGAGAGTCCATGTCCTTATACAGGATACATCTCACTATACACAGTACATGTTACTGTACAGAGTCCATGTCCTTATACAGGATACATCTCACTATACACAGTACATGTTACTGTACAGAGTCCATGTCCTTATACAGGATACATCTCACTATACACAGTACATGTTACTGTAGAGAGTCCATGTACTTATACAGGATACATCTCACTATACACAGTACATGTTACTGTACAGAGTCCATGTCCTTATACAGGATACATCTCACTATACACAGTACATGTTACTGTACAGAGTCCATGTCCTTATACAGGATACATCTCACTATACACAGCACATGTTACTGTACAGAGTCCATGTACTTATACAGGATACATCTCACTATACACAGTACATGTTACTGTAGAGAGTCCATGTCCTTATACAGGATACATCTCACTATACACAGTACATGTTACTGTAGAGAGTCCATGTACTTATACAGGATACATCTCACTATACACAGTACATGTTACTGTACAGAGTCCATGTACTTATACAGGATACATCTCACTATACACAGCACATGTTACTGTACAGAGTCCATGTACTTATACAGGATACATCTCACTATACACAGTACATGTTACTGTACAGAGTCCATGTACTTATACAGGATACATCTCACTATACACAGTACATGTTACTGTACAGAGTCCATGTACTTATACAGGATACATCTCACTATACACAGTACATGTTACTGTAGAGAGTCCATGTCCTTATACAGGATACATCTCACTATACACAGTATATGTTACTGTAGAGAGTCCATGTATTTATACAGGATACATCTCACTATACACAGTACATGTTACTGTAGAGAGTCCATGTCCTTATACAGGATACATCTCACTATACACAGTACATGTTACTGTAGAGAGTCCATGTCCTTATACAGGATACATCTCACTATACACAGTACATGTTACTGTAGAGAGTCCATGTCCTTATACAGGATACATCTCACTATACACAGTACATGTTACTGTAGAGAGTCCATGTATTTATACAGGATACATCTCACTATACACAGTACATGTTACTGTAGAGAGTCCATGTCCTTATACAGGATACATCTCACTATACACAGTACATGTTACTGTACAGAGTCCATGTCCTTATACAGGATACATCTCACTATACACAGTACATGTTACTGTACAGAGTCCATGTCCTTATACAGGATACATCTCACTATACGCAGTACATGTTACTGTAGAGAGTCCATGTACTTATACAGGATACATCTCACTATACACAGTACATGTTACTGTACAGAGTCCATGTCCTTATACAGGATACATCTCACTATACACAGTACATGTTACTGTACAGAGTCCATGTCCTTATACAGGATACATCTCACTATACACAGTACATGTTACTGTAGAGAGTCCATGTACTTATACAGGATACATCTCACTATACACAGCACATGTTACTGTAGAGAGTCCATGTATTTATACAGGATACATCTCACTATACACAGTACATGTTACTGTAGAGAGTCCATGTCCTTATACAGGATACATCTCACTATACACAGTACATGTTACTGTAGAGAGTCCATGTCCTTATACAGGATACATCTCACTATACACAGTACATGTTACTGTAGAGAGTCCATGTACTTATACAGGATACATCTCACTATACACAGTACATGTTACTGTACAGAGTCCATGTCCTTATACAGGATACATCTCACTATACACAGTACATGTTACTGTACAGAGTCCATGTACTTATACAGGATACATCTCACTATACGCAGTACATGTTACTGTAGAGAGTCCATGTACTTATACAGGATACATCTCACTATACACAGTACATGTTACTGTACAGAGTCCATGTCCTTATACAGGATACATCTCACTATACACAGTACATGTTACTGTACAGAGTCCATGTCCTTATACAGGATACATCTCACTATACACAGTACATGTTACTGTAGAGAGTCCATGTACTTATACAGGATACATCTCACTATACACAGCACATGTTATTGTACAGAGTCCATGTCCTTATACAGGATACATCTCACTATACACAGTACATAGTTGATTAAAAAAAATGGCTGCACAAACATTTCACATACAAATAGAGCTGAGAAATGGGCATCATTCTAAATTAAAGTGCTCACTGCAAAAACCCTGTCAAGTAGAAGGCAATTTTCCTCATTTTAGGGGACAAAAAAATATCTTCCCGACTCCAATCAGAATAACTCCCTGGATCAACAACCTCTTACAGTATAGAGTCCATAGTCTCACTGCTCTTACAGTAAAGAGTCCATAGTCTCACCGCTCTTACAGTAAAGAGTCCATAGTCTCACTGCTCTTACAGTAAAGAGTCCATAGTCTCACTGCTCTTACAGTATATAGTCCATAGTCTCACTGCTCTTACAGTAAAGAGTCCATAGTCTCACTGCTCTTACAGTAAAGAGTCCATAGTCTCACTGCTCTTACAGTAAAGAGTCCATAGTCTCACTGCTCTTACAGTATAGAGTCCATAGTGTCACTGCTCTTACAGTATATAGTCCATAGTCTCACTGCTCTTACAGTAAAGAGTCCATAGTCTCACTGCTCTTACAGTATAGAATCCATAGTCTCACTGCTCTTACAGTAAAGAGTCCATAGTCTCACTGCTCTTACAGTATAGAGTCCATAGTCTCACTGCTCTTACAGTAAAGAGTCCATAGTCTCACTGCTCTTACAGTAAAGAGTCCATAGTCTCACTGCTCCTACAGTAAAGAGTCCATAGTCTCACTGCTCTTACAGTAAAGAGTCCATAGTCTCACTGCTCTTACTGTAAAGAGTCTATAGTCTCACTGCTCTTACAGTAAAGAGTCCATAGTCTCACTGCTCTTACAGTAAAGAGTCCATAGTCTCACTGCTCTTACAGTACAGAGTCCATAGTCTCACTGCTCTTACAGTATAGAGTCCATAGTCTCACTGCTCTTACAGTATAGAGTCCATAGTCTCACTGCTCTTACAGTATAGAGTCCATAGTCTCACTGCTCTTACAGTATAGAGTCCATAGTCTCACTGCTCTTACAGTAAGGAGTCCATAGTCTCACTGCTCTTACCGTAAAGAATCCATAGTCTCACTGCTCTTACAGTAAAGAGTCCATAGTCTCACTGCTCTTACAGTAAAGAGTCCATAGTCTTACTGCTCTTACAGTAAAGAGTCCATAGTCTCACTGCTCTTACAGTAAAGAGTCCATAGTCTCACTGCTCTTACAGTATAGAGTCTATAGTCTCACTGCTCTTACAGTAAATAGTCCATAGTCTCACTGCTCTTACAGTAAGGAGTCCATAGTCTCACTGCTCTTACAGTAAAGAGTCCATAGTCTCACTGCTCTTACAGTAAAGAGTCCATAGTATCACTGCTCTTATAGTATATAGTCCATAGTCTCACTGCTCTTATAGTATATAGTCCATAGTCTCACTGCTCTTATAGTATATAGTCCATAGTCTCACTGCTCTTATAGTATATAGTCCATAGTCTCACTGCTCTTACAGTAAAGAGTCCATAGTCTCACTGCTCTTACAGTAAAGAGTCCATAGTCTCACTGCTCTTACAGTAAAGAGTCCATAGTCTCACTGCTCTTACAGTAAGGAGTCCATAGTCTCACTGCTCTTACAGTAAATAGTCCATAGTCTCACTGCTCTTACAGTAAAGAGTCCATAGTATCACTGCTCTTACAGTAAAGAGTCCATAGTCTCACTGCTCTTATAGTATATAGTCCATAGTCTCACTGCTCTTACAGTAAAGAGTCCCATAGTCTCACTGCTCTTACAGTATATAGTCCATAGTCTCACTGCTCTTACAGTATAGAGTCCATAGTCTCACTGCTCCTACAGTAAAGAGTCCATAGTCTCACTGCTCTTACAGTAAAGAGTCCATAGTCTCACTGCTCTTACAGTAAAGAGTCCATAGTCTCACTGCTCCTACAGTAAAGAGTCCATAGTCTCACTGCTCCTACAGTAAAGAGTCCATAGTCTCACTGCTCTTACAGTATAGAGTCCATAGTCTCACTGCTCCTACAGTAAAGAGTCCATAGTCTCACTGCTCTTACAGTATATAGTCCATAGTCTCACCGCTCTTACAGTATAGAGTTCATAGTCTCACTGCTCTTACAGTAAAGAGCCCATAGTCTCACTGCTCTTACAGTATAGAGTCCATAGTCTCACTGCTCTTACAGTAAAGAGTCCACAGTCTCACTGATCTTACAGTAAAGAGTCCATAGTCTCACTGCTCTTACAGTAAAGAGTCCCATAGTCTCACTGCTCTTAACTGGCTAATATACAACTGAAACACTAGGATTTAGGGCCCTGCTCTCAAGAGCTTACAATCTATGAGGATTTGGGGGTGACACATCAGGTAGTTGATTGTGATAAGTAGGAATCAAGCCATTATTTAACTGACGGGATTGGTGCCGGCCGATCTGCTTCGGGTTCGGGACTTCTAGAGGATCGAGTTTAGGCCAGAGGAGTTGGTGGGGAAGAGGTTTAGTCTGGGAAAAGTCATTTTAGGTAGCTTGATAAGCCTGCATGAAAAGATGTGTTTTTAAGGCAGGCTTGAAGGTGGAGAAGTTGTGAATTGACCTAACCTAATATTCCGGGGAAGAGTATTCCAGAGAGTAGGTGCAGCTCGAGAAAAGTCTTGAAGACGGGAGTGAGAGGTACGAATTATGGAGGTTATTAATCTTAGGTCGCTAACAGAACGGAGAGCACGAGTAGGGTGGTAGATGGAGATGAGGGAGGAGATGTATGGAGGTGCAGCACTGTGGAGAGCACAAGTAGAGTGGTAGATAAGGATGAGGGAGGAGATGTATGGAGGTGCAGCACTGTGGAGAGCACGAGTAGGGTGGTAGATGAAGATGAGGGAGGAGATGTATGGAGGTGCAGCACTATGGAGAGCAGGAGTAGGGTGGTAGATGGAGATGAGGGAGGAGATATATGGAGGGGCAGTACTGTGGAGAGCACGAGTAGGGTGGTAGATGGAGATGAGGGAGGAGATGTATGGAGGTGCAGCACTGTGGAAAGCACGAGTAGGGTGGTAGATGGAGATGAGGGAGGAGATGTATGGAGGTGCAGCACTGTGGAGAGCACGAGTAGGGTGGTAGATGGAGATGAGGGAGGAGATGTATGGGGGCGCAGCACTGTGGAGAGCACGAGTAGGGTGGTAGATGGAGATGAGATGTATGGAGGTGCAGCACTGTGGAGAGCACGAGTAGGGTGGTAGATGGAGATGAGGGGGGAGATATATGGAGGTGTAGCACTGTGGAGAGCACGAGTAGGGCGGAGATGGGCTACCAGTGAAGTGACTGGCACAGACTAGTAGCATCAGTGCAGCGGTTGAATGGATAGATGATCCTGACCGCAGCATTTAGGACAGACTGAAGAAGGAGAGGTTAGTGAGAGGGAGACCGATTAGTAATGCGTTGCAGTAGTCAAGACGAGAATGAATCACGACAACACAGGAGCCCAGAACTGTACACAGTCCTCCATGTGTGGTCTGACTAGTGATGTATAAAGTTGCAGGACTATGTTCTCATCACTGCCATCTATGCCTCTTTTGATGCAACCCATTATATTATTGGCCTTGGCAGCAGCTGCCTGACACTGGTTTCTACAGTTAAAGGGGTCCTCTCACTTCAGAAAAATGTATTTATCATGTAGAGAAAGTTAATACAAGACACTTACTAATGTATTGTGATTGTCCATTTTGCTTCCTTTGCTGGCTGGATTCATTTTTCAATTACATTATACACTGGTCATTTCCATGGTTACGACCTCCCTGCAATCAAGCAGTGGTGGTCATTAATGATGGCCTTGCGATTCGCCCGGCGGTCGTTTCGCTGCGCACTTTGCTCGTTCGCCGAACATATGACGATGTCCGCCAGCGGCATATTCTTTGCATTGTGCAGAACTTTGACCCATGACACATCCTACAGGTGGTACAGGACAGCCAATTGAGACGTTTCAGCACATGGACACACCCCCTACCCTATAAATAAACCCGATCTGGTCGCCATTTTACATTCAGTTTTTTTGCCAGTGTAGGGAGAGGTTGCTGTGTGGAGCAGGGACAGGCTGTTAGGGACACCAAACGCTAACTAATAGGGCCACAAAAGTCCTTTTAAGGACTGGTACAGGTGTGCTATCGATAGGTGTGACATACTGAGGGGTGCGATATACTTATAATATACTTTCTAACATAGAAAGTATATTATAGTGCATTTGTATTGTGCAGCAGTTGTGTGCGGTTCTCCTGAGATACTGCAGCTATACAGAGGGACAAACGCCATTGAAACGACTAATTGCAACTTGTGTCATTTACCAGTTGCTCCCCCAAAAAACGGATTAAGGGGTTCTATATACCTGCTTCCACAAATACTGCTCTTCTCTAGGGACTTTGGCACAGGGTCATATTGAAAATGACAGGCAGAGTAAGAGGCAAGCCGTTCCACAGGGGTGGTAGGAGTCGGGCAGGTGCAGCAGGCCGGAGCCTAAGTGGGAAGTTGGAGAAGGTGCATGCGATTACGTCAAAGGACGCACCAGAGTTGGTTGAGTGGCTCACTCAGCCTTCTGCTTCTGCACCCTCCTCATCCTCTGTATCAGCACCCTCCTCACTGTCTGCTGTGTGCACCCCCAAAGACACCACCACCACCATAGCCCCTCCACTCAAGTCAGAGGAATTATTTTCCCATTAATTTCCAGACCTAACCGATGAACAGCCATTCTTGGCATCAGATGAGGAAGAGGTGGTAGCAATGGCCGCCACCCAGTGGTCTGATAACTGTACCCAGATCAGCCCAAGGAGGGAGGTCCCCGCTGTTGCTACTCTGAGATCTCTGTCAGTGGTGGTGAAGGTGCCGATGACGTGTCGATGGACGTCACATAGGTGCCCACAAGCAAGGAAGAGGAGGGGAGTTCAGAGGGAGAGACAGAGCAGCAGAGAGGGAGAAGAAGGAGGAAAAGCAGGCAGAACTCGCAGTGCCCCGGAGGCAAAAAGCAGACTGCAAATGTATCTGGAGCGAGCCATCCACCATGCACGGTCACATCTGGCGCTCCAGGACGCCCGCACATGGCTCGCAGTGTGGGCTTTTTTTAACGTGTCAGCTGCTGATAATAGTGTTGCCATCTGCAGCCTGTACTGTCAACGCATAAGTCGCAGTAAGCCCCACACTCACCTAGGGACGACGCCTTAAGAAGGCACCTGGCCTCCCATCACCGTGCCCAGTGGGAGAAAACGCCATCAGAACCCACAAAGCTACACTCCCGGCGCTCCACGTCCTGCCTCATCTCCTTCTCCTCAATCCTCCCATTTGTTCTCCACTCCACCTTCCACCGTGCCGTCGTCGCGTTCATCTGGCACAAGGCAGGCTTCCGTGGCCCAAATGTTCGAGCGTAAAAAAATGATGACGCTGGATAATCCTCTTGCCCAACAGCTGAACACTGGCTGTTATATAAATTGGTGGCCTTTGGCACACCGCAATGGAAGGTCCCCGGAAGGAAATATTTCTCCCGCAAGGGCCTCCCAGAGCTATATGGCCACGTTCAGTGGCAAGTGAATATATCTCTGGCACACAGTGTCGGTGCCAAGATACGTCTGACCACAGACACGTGGTCTAGCAAACACGGGCAGGAAAGGTACATAACTTTTAATGCCCACTGGGTGAACCTTCTGACGGCTGTCAAGCATGTAACCCGTTGCACCCGTGTGGATTTGGCGTTACCGCCACGGATTGCATGCAGGCCGGCCTCTTCTTCTCCTCCTCCTACTCCATCCTCCGTCTCCTCCTCGGCTGACTCCTCCTTTTCCACTGCTACCGCCTCTTCCGCTGCACCCCCCAAGCTCCCAGAACCCATTCGACGTGCCAGGTGAGACGTTGCCATGCTGTGCTGTGGCTGTTGTGCCTGGAAGCCAAGCGCCACACCGGTCTTGCACTGCTTTCAGCTCTGCGGTCACAGGCCGATCAGTGGCTAACCCCGCTCAATTTGACAGTTGGTAAAGTGGTGTGCGACAACGGTGCCAATCTGCTGAGCGCGCTGAAACAGGGCAAAATGACACACGTGCCGTGCATGGCACACGTTCTGAACTTAGTCGTGCAGCGATTCGTTGCCAAATATCCCGGGGTACAGGACGTCTTGCAGCAGGCCAGGAAAATCTCTGGCCATTTTAGAAGATCTTACACGGCCATGGCTCGCCTTGCTGACGTTCAGCGGTGACACCACTTGCCCGTCAGACGTCTGATTTGTGACTGCCCGACGCGCTGGAACTCCACCTTGTATATGCTTGATAGGCTGCTCCAGCAGAAACGTGCCGTTAACGACTACCTGTACGAACTCTGCGGCAGGACTGGTTCTGGGGAGCTTGGCTTCTTTTCACCGCACCAGTGGCTGCTCATGGGCGACACATGCAGACTTCTGCGGCCATTTGATGAGATCACCAAACTGGTCAGTCGCAGCCAGGGCGCCATCAGTGACATCGTACCTTACGCCTTATTTCTGGAGCGTGCATTGCGTCGTGTCATCGATCAAGCCGTCGAGGAGCAGGAGGATGAGGAAGTCGCAATGCTGAATGAATTCCCAGGGGGGGGCTACTCCATCAGAGACAAGTCAGCAGGAGTCTGAAGAGGAGTCAGACGAGGATGGTGCTAGGGCGGAGGAGCAAGAAGAGCAGGCTTTAAACTTTTCTGTGATCCGTGGTGTTGTCCGTGGATGGGGTTAGGAGACCAAGGACGACATTCTCCTGGGCGATGAGCAGGACCCGCTCCACCCGCTTCCAATTTAGTGCAAATGGGGGCCTCCATGCTCCAGTGTTTGAAGAGGGACCCCCGTATAAAAAGCATAAAGAGCAAGGACCAGTACTGGGTGGCAACGTACTTAGACCCCCGGTACAAACACAAAATGGCAGACATGTTACCAGCATCACAGAGGGCTGTCAGTATGCAGCATTTCCAGGCCTTGCTGCGAGAGATGCTGAATTCTGCTGTTGCGGGCTCTGGCAGAGGGATTTCCACCCACAGAGAAACAGTTCCGAGTACCAATCCTACAGCGCATGCAAGAAGAGGGCGGTTTGAAGATGTGTTGGTCACTTCAGATATGAGATCATTCTTGCAGCCAACCCATCGACAGCCGCCCTCCAGATCCAGCCTCAGGAACGCCTAGACCGACAGGTGTCGACTACATCGGGTTAACGGCCGATGTGGATGCTCTGAGAAGCGAGGAACCCCTTAACTACTGGGTGTGCAGGCTTGACCTGTGGCCAGAGTTGGCACAATTTGCCATGGAACTCTTGACTTGCCCCTCGTCCAGTGTCCTGTCCAAAGGGACGTTTAGCGCAGCGGGGGGGGGGGGGGGGAATCATGACCGATAAGCGCACTCGCCTAGCTCATGACAGTGTGGACTACCTCACATTTCTAAAAATGAATGAGGCATGGATCTTGGAGGAATTCAACACCTGTGACGACCACGTCTAATTGAATTTCCTCATGACAGCTCACAAATATCCGCCACCACCCAGAACAAAGAATGGTCCCTGTCTTAGGTAAATACAGCGGCATAAAAGGCCTTTTCTGTCCGTTGAATGCCTAATGTTTGGGACCTCTGAGTATATCAACACCTGTGACGACCACGTGTTATCGAATTTCAACTATTATTATTTGGTTTTTTTTCAAGAGGGGGGGATTTTTAATCCAATTTTATATTTTTTGTTCTTTTAAACATATGTATTGGACATCTATTTGTACTGGCCTGCAGTAAAATTGATATCCAATGACCGTCTAATATACCTTCAGCCACATAATTAATTGTTCTTTCCTGTCTGGTGAATGCCTAATGTTTGGGGCCTGTACTACACTGGCCTGCAGTAAAACTGATATTGAATGGCCGTCTAATATACCTCCAGCCACATAATCACTTGATCATTTATGTACGTTGAATGCATAATTTTTGGGGACTGTAATCTAACTGGCCAACTGTAAAATTGTTATACGGTGACCGCCTAATGTACCTCCAGCCACATTATCAATTGTTCTTTTCTGTACGGTGAATGAATAATTTTTGGGGCCTGTAGTCCACTGGCCTGCAGTAAAATTGATATCCATTGACCGTCTAATATACCTCCAGCCACATAATCACTTGATCTTTTATGTACGGTGAATGCATCATTTTTGGGGACTGTAATCTAACTGGCCAACAGTAAAATTGTTATACGGTGACCGCCTAATGTACCTCCAGCCACATTATCAATTGTTCTTTTCTGTACGGTGAATGCCTAATGTTTGGGGCATGTACTACACTGGCCTGCAGTAAAACTGATATTGAATGACCTTCTAATATACCTCCATCCACATAATTACTTGTTCTTTTCTGTACGGTGAATGCATAATGTTTGGGACCTCTGAGGAATTCAACACCTGTGACGACCACGTGTTATCGAATTTCAACTATTATCATTTTTTTTTTTTCAAGAGGGGTTATTTCGTTAGCCATGTTTTTAATCCAATTTTATATTTTTTGTTCTTTTAAACATATGTATTGGACATCTATTTGTACTGGCCTGCAGTAAAATTGATATTCATTGACGTCTAATATACCTCCAGCCACATAAATCACTTGATCTTTTATGTACGATAAATGATAATTTTTGGGGCCTGTAGTCCACTGTTTTTTTTTTTTAAACATAATTTTTATTGGTATACCACATTTAGTGACATAAATCAGAGTATTGGGTAGTGTTGACATGGTAAATCCATATATAAAATAATAATAATAGAACGGAAAAAGAAATAATAATTTAACAAATAACATGAGGGTTATGATATATCAGTGAGGTTCAAGGGGTATATTCTACAGCATATCAGTTGTACCAGGAGTCAGACCGGTTAGGTTCCCAAGAGTTAGATTTCTAAGAAAGGAGATTATCAGTGATCGGGCAGCATTTTCAAGCATATGACCATCTAATAAAACTCCAGCCACAACATAATTACTTGTTCTTTTCTGTCCGGTGAATGCCAAATGTTTGGGGCCTGCAGTCCACTGGCCTGCAGAAAAATTTATATCCAATGACCATCTAATATACCTCCAGCCACATAATTGTTCTTTTCTGTCCGGTGAATGCCTAATGTTTGGGGCCTGTACTCCAGTGGCCTACATTAAAATTTGTATCCATTGACCGCATAATGTACCTTGAGCCACATAATCACAATTTCTTTTATGTCAGGTGAATTCCTAATTTTTAATGACCGTACTCCCGTGGCCTAAAATAAAAATTTTCTAGGCTTCAGCAGGGCACATTTCTGAGAATTTCCCTTTAAGACGCATAAAAATGGCCCCTGATTAAAATACATATTTTTTGGGGGGAATTTTTGCCATTGATCCCCCTCTGATATATCACTGTCCATGTTGTGGGACGATTTGTACACTTCTTGGTGGCTGCAAATATGACCTGAAGGTTTTTCAGGTTCGTCTGCCATTAAAGTGAAAGGGGCCCGCAGCGAACTTGTGGTTCGCGAACATTTGATTGCGTTTGTGCGATCGGGAATCGTCCCGACCGATGTTCGTCCATCACTAGTGGTCATGCTTGCACACTGTAGGAAAAAGTAGTAGCCTACGTGCGCTCCCACTGTCCTGACCACCAGAGAGGCCAGTGGTTTTTGCTATAATATGCAAGCACGATCACCACTGATGGATTTCAGGGTGGCCATAACCATGAAAACAAGCAGTGTATAATGTCATGGAAAAATGAATCCAGCCAGCAAAGGAGGCAATATGGAGAATCACAATACTTTAGTAAGTGGCTTGTATTAACTTTCTCTACAAGATAAAGGCCGTTTGCTGAAGTGAGAGGACCCCTTTAAGTTTGCTGTTCACTAAATGTGGATTCCTAACCTTCCTCCCTTCATCATCATCATCCAGATGTGGCTCATGGTGAAATACATATAACCAAAAGGTCTAACTTACATTCATCCAACCCCATTTGCCTTCTAAGCTCAAATGCCTTATTCCAAAATGAGGGCTATGCTATCACAACTCCGCAAACTGCACAAAATGAGCTACGAGCTTCAGACCCTCATCCTTCTAAATGTCTTAGATCTTATAAGACATCTTAGTTCAGGTGGCTGTATTCTTAAAAAACTGGATACTGAGGGTGACGGTCCAAACTGTCTCGTATCTCCTAGAGTCATCTATGCAGATCTCTTGTGTAAGTAGTCTATTAAAGGATCCAATCCTCAATGCTTGGAGCCATACACCCCTGGGAGGCAGGGAGTCTGCGAGGAGCCATGGAAGGTTGTTGTGGTCCCTTAAGGCGGCTTTACACCACACGATGATACAACCAGTACTTCCCGACAGTCGGCTGCTCATTGGGTGGAGACCTCTGTATTTACATGCAGCGATCTCCTTCACAGTATGAGGATCCCTCGTCCTCATACAGAATCATTATTTCTGTGTGGCAGATCACCATTTAGACCGCGCAATCTGCTGCCCGGGAACGATAATTGGATTGACCGGATCAACGGATAATCTAGCATTTCGCTCGTTCATCGGGTGCTCGGCAGCAGATTAAGATGGGCAAGTTGTCGGGAAGGAGCGCTTGCAGGAACAGTCCTTCTCGATAATCTGTCCGAAAATCGGGCTGTGCAAATCCTCCTTTATGGTAGATACTACGTCATTAACCACAGCCTCCTGTGTGTTTGTGTTACAGCTTGTTGTGGTGTCCAGGATCCTGCACCTACCCAAAGAAACGCAACTCCATCATGTGCGTGGTGTCCGAAGAAAACAACCACGCACCGCACAACAACACACTCCACACTACATACAACACACAGTAGTACTATGCACACTACTACAACTCATACCACTGCCCATACTAACCACACGACTACACCCCATCCCACTACACACACATCTACACCACACAATAACCACACAACTACACCCCATCCCACTACACACAGTAACCACACATCTGCACATACAAACCACACAACTACACCCCATCCCACTACACACAGTAACCACACAACTACACCCCATCCCACTACACACAGTAACCACACAACTACACCCCATCCCACTACACACAGTAACCACACATCTGCACATACAAACCACACAACTACACCCCATCCCACTACACACAGTAACCACACAACTACACCACACACAACTACACCACATGCCACTACACACAGTAACCACACAACTACACCACACACAACTACACCCCATCCCACTACACACAGTAACCACACAACTACACCCCATCCCACTACACACAGTAACCACACATCTGCACATACAAACCACACATCTACACCACACCTTACCACGGCTACAAGTCCCACCACGGTGCCTCCTTCTACAGAATACATAGTTAATGGCACCACCGGTGTATGCTTGAGGATAACAGCATCCTTCAAAATATCGTTCAATGATACTACAAAGAGAGAGGTAAGTTACCCTGCACAACCAATCTAGGTGGAAAACCACTTCTGAACATTACACAACGGCTTCGACCTACACATAATGCTGGATACCAATGTAAATTGCTTGTGTTATTTATTGTGTCTTGTACTCCAGTCACATCCAGAGCTGCATTTTCAGTACTTCAGTCCACAGTGTATCTACAGGTGATATTTTTTATATAGTTTGAGCTAAATTAGCCACAGCGCCGGCCATGATACAACTCTGAATCACTAAAAGTATATACAAAATCACAAACCTTGCATGAAAATGATGCTGGAAGCCTCACTAAGTTTCACGTAATGTTCTACTTCCTACCCGCTATCTGGTAACTGTACGATTCTCATGTATTCAGATTGTGATCCCACCAGCCCCGAGCACTCAAGCATCTGGAAACTGCTCTGCAGAGAAAGCTTGGCTGACCCTGACTTTTCCACAAGGAGAAGTCACCATGACCTTCAGACAGGTACTGAGGAGACAGGTCAGGGTGGGTAGGTGGTCGATCGGATGGTTGGGGGTCTCACACGGTCACTACTTGTCTAGCACTGATAGAGGGTGACCTGTGGTCACAGCATGGATATTAAAACTGTTTTTACTTCCACAGGACACGGAAGGGAACAAATTCTTCCTGGGCGAAGTGAATATAACCCTGAAGAATACAGGTAACGTGTACCAAATGAATAAGCCACCAAGATACTAACACTCTTGTGGGGCCTATCGTCATGCAATAATCCTGTCCATGTTCTCGTTGTGTATCCTCATGTAATAATCCTGTCCATGTTCTGGGGTGTATCCTCATGTAATAATCCTGTCCATGCTCTGGGGTGTATCCTCATGTAATAATCCTGTCCATGCTCTGGGGTGTATCCTCATGTAATAATCCTGTCCATGCTCTGGGGTGTATCCTCATGTAATAATCCTGTCCATGTTCTCGTTGTGTATCCTCATGTAATAATCCTGTCCATGTTCTGGGGTGTATCCTCATGTAATAATCCTGTCAATGTTCTGGGGTGTATCCTCATGTAATAATGCTGTCCATGTTCTGGGGTGTATCCTCATGTAATAATGCTGTCCATGTTCTGGGGTGTATCCTCGTGTAATAATCCTGTCAATGTTCTGGGGTGTATCCTCATGTAATAATCCTGTCCATGCTCTGGGGTGTATCCTCGTGTAATAATCCTGTCCATGCTCTGGGGTGTATCCTCGTGTAATAATCCCGTCCATGTTCTTCGGTGTATCCTCATGTTATAATGCTGTCCATGTTCTGGGGTGTATCCTCATGTAATAATGCTGTCCATGTTCTGGGGTGTATCCTCATGTAATAATCCTGTCCATGCTCTGGGGTGTATCCTCGTGTAATAATCCCGTCCATGTTCTTCGGTGTATCTTCATGTAAAAATCCCGTCCATTTTCTGGGGTGTATTCTCATGTAATAATCCCGTCCATGTTCTGGGGTGTATTCTCGTGTAATAATCCCGTCCATGTTCTGGGATAAATCCTCGTGTAATAATCCCGTCCATGTTCTGGGATGTATCCTCGTGTAATAATCCCGTCCATGTTCTGGGATGTATCCTCGTGTAATAATCCCGTCCATGTTCTGGGGTGTATCCTCATGTAATAATCCTGTCCATGCTCTGGGGTGTATCATCGTGTAATAATCCTGTCCATGTTCTTGGGTGTATCTTCATGTAATAATCCCGTCCATTTTCTGGGGTGTATTCTCATGTAATAATCCTGTCCATGTTCTGGGGTGTATCCTCGTGTAATAATCCCGTTCATGTTCTGGGGTGTATCCTCGTGTAATAATCCCGTCCATGTTCTGGGGTGTATCCTCATGTAATAATCCCGTCCATATTCTGGGATGTATCCTCGTGTAATAATCCCGTTCATGTTCTGGGGTGTATCCTCGTGTAATAATCCCGTCCATGTTCTGGGGTGTATCCTCGTGTAATAATCCCGTTCATGTTCTGGGGTGTATCCTCATGTAATAATCCTGTCCATGTTCTGGGGCATATCCTCGTGTAATAATCCTGTCAATGTTCTGGGGTGTATCCTCGTGTAATAATCCTGTCAATGTTCTGGGGTGTATCCTCATGTTATAATGCTGTCCATGTTCTGGGGTGTATCCTCATGTAATAATGCTGTCCATGCTCTGGGGCGTATAATCATGTAATAATCTTGTCCATGTTCTGGGGTGTATCCTCATGTAATAATCCTGTCCATGCTTTGGGGCATATCCTCATTTAATAATCCTGTTCGTGCTCATGAATATGAGTTTGGTTTTTCCAGGACCTGAGAAATCTGATAACACGAGTCTTAAGGCCATGGTCACTCCTCTTGGACGTTCCTTCTCTTGTGAAAAGGTGGACATTCAAGTGACCTCAAAAGTCTTCTTCTCAGTCATGAATGTCAGGGCTCAGGCCTTCAAACTAGAAGGAGGAACCTACGGACGAGGTGAGTTATCTTGGTGACCCCATCAGCCTATGGGATCCATGTGGCCATGTGCTATAATCCATTTCCATGTCTTTGTTTCTCCAGAAATGAAATGTTCTAATGGACCGCCCAGTATGACAGTCCCGATCGTTGTTGGGGTCATCCTGGTGGCACTGGTTTTGATTGTTGTTATCGCTTACATTGTCGCCCGTCAGCGGAGTCAAAGAGGTTACCAACCACTATGAGGGCCACCCAAGAAGGAAGCGCCATGTCCCCGCACCAAAGACGATTAAACATATCTTCTGTGATTCGAGCAGGTGTCAGTGTATGTACAAGATGGGGGGGAACGAGGCGATAGGTATAGGCTCACAGAACACAATCAATGATTATCATCTCCAGGTGCCTTCACCCACCCCCCGGCAGGCAGATCGCAAACAATTGAAGAGTCTGAGATGCTTCATTCATGTGGTCAGTGACCCTCAGCTCAATGGAAGAACACAATGGGGGGGGGGGGGAGGGGTGCACAACCCATCGCCGTTTCCTGTAACACCGCATGTTATCTGTTGTGGCGTCAGGATCATGTGTCCTTGTTCCGGTTTTGTGTGAAAATGCCGAGCTCAGCTTCCGAGCCCGACCCTTGCACTTCCTCAATGGAATCACGAGGTCTATTTCACAAGAGCAAGTTAAACAACCGATGTGGAGATGGGGACGTGGCAAAAAACACAATGGAGGCCAAATGTTCTGCTTCAGCGTAAAGGGGCACTCCAGCTTTATGGAAATGAAGCACATTCAAAGCCTAATGAAAAGCTTTGCCACTTCTGCATGTACTTCGTGTTTCGGTTCCTCACCACTTTCAAGATCTCTGTTTTCAGTGAACGGAAAACATTCTTCTCTACGTCCAGTGGCTTAAAACCTGTGCATAACATGATCCTTCCCACAGCTGAGGGTTTGTGACAATATAACCAGCCTTGGTTCTGACAGTGTGCTAAAGTGCATCAGTGTGGACCAGAACTGACTGTCTAGACGGGACCATTACAGCAAACCATCAGCGGTGTGAGAAGCACTAGGTCAGATTTCTGCCATCTTAAAAGGGTGTCCTCACCTGGGATCCTGATGGCATATTGCTAGGACTTGCCATCAATGTCAGATAGGTGCAGGTCCCCGATCTCCAGCACTAGGCTCCTGAAGTGAAGGAGAGCGCACACACGTGCGGCCACCCTCCGCTCACTGCGCACTTACTGGAACGGCCACAGTAATGAATTGAGAGCACCCGCGTGGTGTGCTCTTCTTCACTTTGGGGACCCTGTTCTCTAGGTAGGATAGGGTCTCAGGGGTGGGACCCACACCTGTCTGTCAATGCCCAGAGGGGAAACAGATCTTTAAACCAGAGAGGATACTGGAAAATTGCAGATCTTTTCATTATACAGTGATGTCCGATGCCTGATGAGAAGTGGGGAGCCATCGGGGGGGGGGGGGGGGGGGGGGGGGGGCTACTAGACAAGTGGAGCGAGATGTTCCCACTCATTATACCAGTCTAGCCCTGGCCTGCCCTTCATGATGACACCTTGTTCACATCTCGTTATTCTGTACATCAAGTGAATACATTTAGACATACAGCCAGGGGCGAACTGGGAACTTAAAGGTGGCCCTTGAAAAAAACCTAAATGTAGCCCCATGTTATAGACGGCGAGGTCCATGAAGGTGGGGCAACACAAGTAGGCGGGGCCAACAACACTGTAACACAGCACAGTATACTGCCCCAGCAGAACCAGATACCACAGTGCAGCACGGTATACTGCCCCAGCAGAACCAGATACCACAGTGCAGCACAGTATACCGCCCCAGCGGAACCAGATACCACAGTGCAGCACAATATACTGCCCCAGCAGAACCAGATACCACAGTGCAGCACAGTATACCGCCCCAGCGGAACCAGATACCACAGTGCAGCACAATATACTGCCCCAGCAGAACCAGATACCACAGTGCAGCACAATATACTGCCCCAGCAGAACCAGATACCACAGTGCAGCACGGTATACTGCCCCAGCAGAACCAGATACCACAGTGCAGCACAGTATACCGCCCCAGCGTAACCAGATACCACAGTGCAGCACAATATACCGCCCCAGCAGAACCAGATACCACAGTGCAGCACAGTATACCGCCCCAGCGGAACCAGATACCACAGTGCAGCACAATATACTGCCCCAGCAGAACCAGATACCACAGTGCAGCACAATATACCGCCCCAGCAGAACCAGATACCACAGTGCAGCACAATATACCGCCCCAGCAGAACCAGATACCACAGTGCAGCACAATATACTGCCCCAGCAGAACCAGATACCACAGTGCAGCACAATATACTGCCCCAGCAGAACCAGATACCACAGTGCAGCACAATATACTGCCCCAGCAGAACCAGATACCACAGTGCAGCAAAATATACTGCCCCAGCAGAACAAGGTACCACAGTGCAGCACAATATACTGCCCCAGCAGAACCAGATACCACAGTGCAGCACAATATACCGCCCCAGCAGAACCAGATACCACAGTGCAGCACAATATACTGCCCCAGCAGAACCAGATACCACAGTGCAGCACAATATACGGCCCCAGCAGAACCAGATACCACAGTGCAGCACAATATACTGCCCCAGCAGAACCAGATACCACAGTGCAGCACAATATACCGCCCCAGCAGAACCAGATACCACAGTGCAGCACAATATACCGCCCCAGCAGAACCAGATACCACAGTGCAGCACAATATACTGCCCCAGCAGTACCAGATACCACAGTGCAGCACAATATACTGCCCCAGCAGAACCAGATACCACAGTGCAGCACAATATACTGCCCCAGCAGAACCAGATACCACAGTGCAGCAAAATATACTGCCCCAGCAGAACAAGGTACCACAGTGCAGCACAATATACTGCCCCAGCAGAACCAGATACCACAGTGCAGCACAATATACCGCCCCAGCAGAACCAGATACCACAGTGCAGCACAATATACCGCCCCAGCAGAACCAGATACCACAGTGCAGCACAATATACCGCCCCAGCAGAACCAGATACCACAGTGCAGCACAATATACCGCCCCAGCAGAACCAGATACCACAGTGCAGCACAATATACCGCCCCAGCAGAACCAGATACCACAGTGCAGCACAATATACCGCCCCAGCAGAACCAGATACCACAGTGCAGCACAATATACCGCCCCAGCAGAACCAGACACCACAGTGCAGCACAATATACCGCCCCAGCAGAACCAGATACCACAGTGCAGCATAATATACTGCCCCAGCAGAACCAGATACCACAGAGCAGCACAATATACTGCCCCAGCAGAACCATATACCACAGTGCAGCACAATATACCGCCCCAGCAGAACCAGATACCACAGAGCAGCACAATATACTGCCCCAGCAGAACCATATACCACAGTGCAGCACAATATACCGCCCCAGCAGAACCAGATACCACAGTGCAGCACAATATACTGCCACCCCTGCTGCAGTATTCAACTGTATCACCGTCCTGAGGACTTAATTTCAGGAGGACTCCTGCGGCTGCCGGCCAGCTGTGTAAGTATAGGTATTAATGCTGAGAGCTTCAGATCTTTATGTACCTGGCCAGCGGTGTAAGAAGAGCTGTAGAGCCACCGCCTGTAGAGAAGGCCCATACATTACAGGCCTCACAGCCGCCATACATACAGATGTGTACTACAGCTGTGATATAACACATCATAGAGCCACCGCCTGTAGAGAAGGCCCATACATTACAGGCCTCACAGCCGCCATACATACAGACGTGTACTACAGCTGTGATATAGCACATCATAGAGCCACCGCCTGTAGAGAAGGCAGATACATTACAGGCCTCACAGCCGCCATACATACAGTCGTGTACTACAGCTGTGATATAACACATCATAGAGCCACCGCCTGTAGAGAAGGCCCATACATTACAGGCCTCACAGCCGCCATACATACAGATGTGTACTACAGCTGTGATATAACACATCATAGAGCCACCGCCTGTAGAGAAGGCAGATACATTACAGGCCTCACAGCCGCCATACATACAGACGTGTACTACAGCTGTGATATAGCACATCATAGAGCCACCGCCTGTAGAGAAGGCAGATACATTACAGGCCTCACAGCCGCCATACATACAGTCGTGTACTACAGCTGTGATATAACACATCATAGAGCCACCGCCTGTAGAGAAGGCCCATACATTACAGGCCTCACAGCCGCCATACATACAGATGTGTACTACAGCTGTGATATAACACATCATAGAGCCACCGCCTGTAGAGAAGGCAGATACATTACAGGCCTCACAGCCGCCATACATACAGACGTGTACTACAGCTGTGATATAGCACATCATAGAGCCACCGCCTGTAGAGAAGGCCCATACATTACAGGCCTCACAGCCTCCATACATACAGACGTGTACTACAGCTGTGATATAACACATCATAGAGCCACCGCCTGTAGAGAAGGCCCATACATTACAGGCCTCACAGCCTCCATACATACAGACGTGTACTACAGCTGTGATATAACACATCATAGAGCCACGGCCTGTAGAGAAGGCCCATACATTACAGGCCTCACAGCCGCCATACATACAGATGTGTACTACAGCTGTGATATAACACATCATAGAGCCACCGCCTGTAGAGAAGGCAGATACATTACAGGCCTCACAGCCGCCATACATACAGATGTGTACTACAGCTGTGATATAACACATCATAGAGCCACCGCCTGTAGAGAAGGCAGATACATTACAGGCCTCACAGCCGCCATACATACAGATGTGTACTACAGCTGTGATATAGCACATCATAGAGCCACCGCCTGTAGAGAAGGCCCATACATTACAGGCCTCACAGCCGCCATACATACAGATGTGTACTACAGCTGTGATATAACACATCATAGAGCCACCGCCTGTAGAGAAGGCCCATACATTACAGGCCTTACAGCCGCCATACATACAGACGTGTACTACAGCTGTGATATAACACATCATAGAGCCACCGCCTGTAGAGATAGCCCATACATTACAGGCCTCACAGCCGCCATACATACAGATGTGTACTACAGCTGTGATATAGCACATCATAGAGCCACAGTCTGTAGAGAAGGCCCATACATTACAGGCCTCACAGCCGCCATACATACAGATGTGTACTACAGCTGTGATATAGCACATCATAGAGCCACCGCCTGTAGAGAAGGCCCATACATTACAGGCCTCACAGCCGCCATACATACAGACGTGTACTACAGCTGTGATATAACACATCATAGAGCCACCGCCTGTAGAGAAGGCCCATACATTACAGGCCTCACAGCCGCCATACATACAGACGTGTACTACAGCTGTGATATAGCACATCATAGAGCCACCGCCTGTAGAGAAGGCCCATACATTACAGGCCTCACAGCCTCCATACATACAGACGTGTACTACAGCTGTGATATAGCACATCATAGAGCCACCGCCTGTAGAGAAGGCCCATACATAACAGGCCTCACAGCCGCCATACATACAGACGTGTACTACAGCTGTGATATAACACATCATAGAGCCACGGCCTGTAGAGAAGGCCCATACATTACAGGCCTCACAGCCGCCATACATACAGATGTGTACTACAGCTGTGATATAACACATCATAGAGCCACCGCCTGTAGAGAAGGCCCATACATTACAGGCCTCACAGCCGCCATACATACAGACGTGTACTACAGCTGTGATATAACACATCATAGAGCCACCGCCTGTAGAGAAGGCCCATACATTACAGGCCTCACAGCCTCCATACATACAGAGGTGTACTACAGCTGTGATATAACACATCATAGAGCCACCGCCTGTAGAGAAGGCAGATACATTACAGGCCTCACAGCCGCCATACATACAGATGTGTACTACAGCTGTGATATAACACATCATAGTGCCACCGCCTGTAGAGAAGGCCCATACATTACAGGCCTCACAGCCTCCATACATACAGATGTGTACTACAGCTGTGATATAACACATCATAGAGCCACCGCCTGTAGAGAAGGTCCATACATTACAGGCCTCACAGCCGCCATACATACAGATGTGTACTACAGCTGTGATATAGCACATCATAGAGCCACCGCCTGTAGAGATAGCCCATACATTACAGGCCTCACAGCCTCCATACATACAGATGTGTACTACAGCTGTGATATAACACATCATAGAGCCACCGCCTGTAGAGAAGGTCCATACATTACAGGCCTCACAGCCGCCATACATACAGACGTGTACTACAGCTGTGATATAACACATCATAGAGCCACCGCCTGTAGAGAAGGCAGATACATTACAGGCCTCACAGCCGCCATACATACAGACGTGTACTACAGCTGTGATATAACACATCATAGAGCCACCGCCTGTAGAGAAGGCCCATACATTACAGGCCTCACAGCCTCCATACATACAGACGTGTACTACAGCTGTGATATAACACATCATAGAGCCACCGCCTGTAGAGATAGCCCATACATTACAGGCCTCACAGCCGCCATACATACAAATGTGTACTACAGCTGTGATAGAACACATTATAGAGCCACCGCCTGTAGAGAAGGCCCATACATTACAGGCCTCACAGCCGCCATACATACAGATGTGTACTACAGCTGTGATATAGCACATCATAGAGCCACCGCCTGTAGAGATAGCCCATACATTACAGGCCTCACAGCCTCCATACATACAGACGTGTACTACAGCTGTGATATAACACATCATAGAGCCACCGCCTGTAGAGATAGCCCATACATTACAGGCCTCACAGCCGCCATACATACAGATGTGTACTACAGCTGTGATATAACACATCATAGTGCCACCGCCTGTAGAGATAGCCCATACATTACAGGCCTCACAGCCTCCATACATACAGATGTGTACTACAGCTGTGATATAACACATCATAGTGCCACCGCCTGTAGAGATAGCCCATACATTACAGGCCTCACAGCCTCCATACATACAGATGTGTACTACAGCTGTGATATAACACATCATAGAGCCACCGCCTGTAGAGATAGCCCATACATTACAGGCCTCACAGCCGCCATACATACAGATGTGTACTACAGCTGTGATATAACACATCATAGAGCCACCGCCTGTAGAGAAGGCCCATACATTACAGGCCTCACAGCCTCCATACATACAGACGTGTACTACAGCTGTGATATAACACATCATAGAGCCACCGCCTGTAGAGAAGGCCCATACATTACAGGCCTCACAGCCTCCATACATACAGATGTGTACTACAGCTGTGATATAACACATCATAGAGCCACCGCCTGTAGAGAAGGCCCATACATTACAGGCCTCACAGCCGCCATACATACAGATGTGTACTACAGCTGTGATATAACACATCATAGAGCCACCGCCTGTAGAGAAGGCAGATACATTACAGGCCTCACAGCCGCCATACATACAGATGTGTACTACAGCTGTGATATAGCACATCATAGAGCCACCGCCTGTAGAGAAGGCCCATACATTACAGGCCTCACAGCCTCCATACATACAGACGTGTACTACAGCTGTGATATAACACATCATAGAGCCACCGCCTGTAGAGAAGGCCCATACATTACAGGCCTCACAGCCGCCATACATACAGATGTGTACTACAGCTGTGATATAACACATCATAGTGCCACCGCCTGTAGAGATAGCCCATACATTACAGGCCTCACAGCCGCCATACATACAGATGTGTACTACAGCTGTGATATAACACATCATAGAGCCACCGCCTGTAGAGAAGGCCCATACATTACAGGCCTCACAGCCGCCATACATACAGATGTGTACTACAGCTGTGATATAGCACATCATAGAGCCACCGTCTGTAGAGAAGGCCCATACATTACAGGCCTCACAGCCGCCATACATACAGATGTGTACTACAGCTGTGATATAGCACATCATAGAGCCACCGCCTGTAGAGAAGGCCCATACATTACAGGCCTCACAGCCGCCATACATACAGACGTGTACTACAGCTGTGATATCACACATCATAGAGCCACCGCCTGTAGAGAAGGCCCATACATTACAGGCCTCACAGCCGCCATACATACAGACGTGTACTACAGCTGTGATATAGCACATCATAGAGCCACCGCCTGTAGAGAAGGCCCATACATTACAGGCCTCACAGCCTCCATACATACAGACGTGTACTACAGCTGTGATATAGCACATCATAGAGCCACCGCCTGTAGAGAAGGCCCATACATAACAGGCCTCACAGCCGCCATACATACAGACGTGTACTACAGCTGTGATATAACACATCATAGAGCCACGGCCTGTAGAGAAGGCCCATACATTACAGGCCTCACAGCCGCCATACATACAAATGTGTACTACAGCTGTGATAGAACACATTATAGAGCCACCGCCTGTAGAGAAGGCCTATACATTACAGGCCTCACAGCCGCCATACATACAGATGTGTACTACAGCTGTGATATAGCACATCATAGAGCCACTGCCTGTAGAGAAGGCCCATACATTACAGGCCTCACAGCCGCCATACATACAGACGTGTACTACAGCTGTGATATAGCACATCATAGAGCCACCGCCTGTAGAGAAGGCCCATACATTACAGGCCTCACAGCCGCCATACATACAGATGTGTACTACAGCTGTGATATAACACATTATAGAGCCACCGCCTGTAGAGAAGGCCCATACATTACAGGCCTCACAGCCGCCATACATACAGATGTGTACTACAGCTGTGATATAACACATCATAGAGCCACCGCCTGTAGAGAAGGCAGATACATTACAGGCCTCACAGCCGCCATACATACAGAGGTGTACTACAGCTGTGATATAGCACATCATAGAGCCACCGCCTGTAGAGATAGCCCATACATTACAGGCCTCACAGCCGCCATACATACAGAGGTGTACTACAGCTGTGATATAACACATCATAGAGCCACCGCCTGTAGAGAAGGCCCATACATTACAGACATGTACGGTATATACATTGTATGACTGTTGTACTGAGCACATTATTGCGGGTATAAATACCCGCTATATAAATAACAATTCATCCCTATGTGATGAGGTTCTGAAACTTCGAAGTTTCAGTTCCATATTTCATTTTCCGTAATGACTGTCAGAGGCTGAACCCTTGTCCTTACCTCGTCCTGCTCACATTACATCAGTGTATGGCCACCTTCACACCAGCGCCTCCAGCTCCGTGTGGGAGAAGTATTTCCCAGACCGAGCACTGCTCCTCTGAAGTGAACTCACAGCAATATAATGAATTATGATGCTGTGAATTCCCACAGCATCTGTAGTCGGTGCATTGTGAGTACAGGACACGGCATTACGGGAGTACAGGACACGGCATTACGGGAGTACAGGACACGGCATTACGGGAGTACAGGACACGGCATTACGGGAGTACAGGACGCGGCATTACGGGAGTACAGGACGCGGCATTACGGGAGTACAGGACGCGGCATTACGTTAGTACAGGACACGGCATTACGGGAGTACCGGACACGGCATTACGGGAGTACCGGACACGGCATTACGGGAGTACCGGACACGGCATTACGGGAGTACCGGACACGGCATTACGGGAGTACCGGACAAGGCATTACGGGAGTACAGGACACGGCATTACGGGAGTACAGGACACGGCATTACGGGAGTACAGGACACGGCCTTACGGGAGTACAGGACAAGGCATTACGGGAGTACAGGACAAGGCATTACGGGAGTACAGGACAAGGCATTACGGGAGTACAGGACACGGCATTACGGGAGTACAGGACAAGGCATTACGGGAGTACAGGACAAGGCATTACGGGAGTACAGGACACGGCATTACGGGAGTACCGGACACGGCATTACGGGAGTACAGGGCACTGCATTACGGGAGTACAGGACACGGCCTTACGGGAGTACAGGACAAGGCATTACGGGAGTACAGGACAAGGCATTACGGGAGTACAGGACACGGCATTACGGGAGTACAGGACACGGCATTACGGGAGTACCGGACACGGCATTACGGGAGTACAGGACAAGGCATTAAGGGAGTACAGGACAAGGCATTACGGGAGTACAGGACACGGCATTACGGGAGTACAGGACACGGCATTACGGGAGTACAGGACACGGCATTACGGGAGTACAGGACACGGCATTACGGGAGTACAGGACAAGGCATTACGTAAATACAGGACCCGGCATTACGCGAGTACCGGACACAGCATTACGTGAGTACCGGACACGGCATTACGTGAGTACCGGACACGGCATTACGTGAGTACCGGACACGGCATTACGTGAGTACCGGACACGGAATTACGTCACCAGCGTCGATCACACTCGTGTCACAAGGGCCCCCCTGTAAAGAACATTCTGAGGGCCCACTGTAAAGCTCCATGCATATAATATCTGCTCAAACACAGGCAGCAGTAGCGAGATGCTACAGGATGATTATGGGGGCCCCTGTATGGACTTTTAGCAGGCAGGTCGCTGGAAAAGAGGCTGTCAACTGGCCTGACACTGTGCCTAGAAGTCATCTCAGCCACCAGATGCATCTATAGTAATAAACTTTAAAATGAACATAGGCTGAGTGAGATGCTGCACGCTGCCCATCTTGATTTAGTGCAGTCAATGCCGGTCACGGCGGGGAGTAGGGGACAATGACAGTTACCCCAGATAGCAGGGAGCAGGTCACCACCTAACGCAACCCTGAAATCTCCCTAGACTCCTAGTGCATGAGCTGCCTCTGAAGGTAAGGGGGCTCATGCTCACCAACCTAGGACCCTAGGTATCCCTGCTATGCCCTAAGACTGAAGACAGGGCAGAGACCACCCATTCATCCAACACCACGGATGAATGGTGTCTCCAGGGGCCCAGTAGCTGGCAGGGTGCAAGACTTTAGGAGAAAACAGTACGGCAGGTAAATAGCACAGCAACACAACATACACCAGGTGGGGGAGGAATAACAGAAACACACCGGAGGGGACACACAGCCAGGGCAAGGTAAACAATATAACAAATAAGGATGGCTCACACAGACAGGAACATTCAGCCAGGGAGCACAGCTCCTGCACAGACTGACAAGCAACCTCTGACCTCAGGCTCCAACACACCAACATATAAGGAGGCCAGAGGTCACACCACTAATCATTAACCCTGTGTAAACCAAAATGGGGAAGCACCACAACCAAGGAAAAATGCCTCACATGCAAACCACCCGCACGTGCAGACACAGAGTCACGACCTTACCAAGGGTCGTGACAATGCCAGGTGCCACTTGTGCAGAGGCTGGGGGACTAGGAGCCCACCGAGGGATTCACCTGTTCCCCTGTGGGCCAGACGGAGCCTGGGTGCAGCCTGTGGTGTGAAGGAGGCGTAACAGCAATATCTATAGAAGTGAAGGCCTGGGAAGTATCGGGGCAGAACTTGCTGCTGTGATGCTGGATTATCTGAACCCAGAAAAGTGATGAAAAGCAGAAGTCTAGAGCTCCAGAGCAGCGCCCACAAGACCTGGTTTTTATTAGTGTTGATCACGAATATTCGAATCTCAAATTTTTATCGCGAATATAGGTACTTCGAAAATTCGTGAATATTTTGAATATAGTGATATATATTCGTAATTTCGAATATTCTATTTTTTTTTTAAATCAGTACACATGATCCCTCCCTGCTTCTAGCTTGTGGGCCAATGAGAAGGCTGCAGTATATTTGACTTTAGGAGTAGTGCTGTTTGCGAATTTTCGTGATGCAAATTTTTGTAATCCGAACTTTTATTGCGAATTTTCAACTTACAACTATTAGACAAAGAAGATTATAGCACTATATTAGCTAAATTGCTCTATATTCATTTTTTTTTTTTTCGAATATTCGCTATATTGCTATAACTTCATTTTTTCGAATATTCGTAATATTCTAAAACTAGAATATATAGCAATATAGCGAATATTCGAAAAAAAACTAATATAGAGCAATTTAGCTAATATAGTGCTATAATCTTCATTGTCTAATAGTTGTAATTTTTTTCTCATCTGAAGTTCAGATTGGAAAAAAAAAATGATTATAGAACTATATTAGCTAAATTGCTCTATATTCGTTTTTTTCGAATATTTGCTATATATTCTTGTTTTAGAATATTACGAATATTCGAAAAAACAAAGTTATAGCAATATAGTGAATATTCGATAAAAATATAAAAAGAATATAGAGCAATTTAGCTAATATAGTGCTATAATCTTCTTTGTCTAATAGTTATAATTTGAAAAATTACGAAAATTCGCATATTACACGATCATTACCTTGCCGATTTTTCCAGTAAAAATATCGTAGAATATAACGAATACTCGAATTTGCGAATATTCTATAAAATATTCGCAAATTATATCGCAAATTCGAATATGACCCCTGCCGCTTATCACCATGACTGTGCTGCATCTCTATATTTCATTATAGGAAAAAATGTAATCAAAACTTTGAGTGTCACAAAAACTCATACAACATGGAAGTTACGTATGCAGAAAAGGACGCCTGCATTTTAGGAAACCAGAGAGGATGTGCTGGGAGAATACCATGACTTGTGCATCGCCGCCATCCCCGCCGAATGAAACCACGGTGTGTGATCATTACAATATAATTGATGCCCAGTGAGACAGGAACTACTACAGTGTCTGCGCCTGTTTTAGACAGTCCTACTTTTGTTGCCTTTGTGGCTTTATTTATGTAGGTGCGCCTTTTTTTGTGCCTGAATTAGTCACAAAAACAGTCTGATTTCTACTCCACCCCAGGGCTGGCGCACTTTTCTTCGTCTGTGAAGTGCGACTTTTTTGCATTAAAGTTGCTCTTTCCTGGAGACGTGCGACTTTCCTCAGATGTGACTTTTTTATGCACAAATACATGAGACCGCTCTTAGTGAATATGAACCGGTCTAACTTAAAAACAACCACCAGGGGGCAGACTAATAGCGATACAATGAGTCAATATCATCAACAGATGTGCGACTTTTAATAAATACTTCGCAAATGAAAGACAGATGAATGAAATACAACGGTGTCCAGGGAGCTTGATAAGTGTGGTGCTATATGTTAGGACCTTCGTACTGTCCCCCTGCTGACAGATAGGAGGTAAGTGAAGGTTTATGCAGCTATTTAGGAGCTTCACCCGTTACACCCATATGAATACGAGGGCCTGTGAATAATACAGCGACTGTGGAGTCAGGCGACTTTCATACTAGTGATTTTAGATCCGGCAGGGAACAGCTTCCGCATCTCTCTGCATGCCGGCACTGCTGGATCTTTTGTGGCCCCACTGAAATGAACGGGTTGGCGCCTAACTACGCTGGCTCTTCCTGCTGGGACGTCAGACCTGTGTTGTGGCCAATCAGATGTCTCTCCCTGGAAACTCCTATCTCCTTCCATACGGCTTTATTCACATCTGTATTAGAAGCCTCCGTCTCAGATAAATGCCATAGAATGATGGACACCACGATGGACCCATTACTAGTCAGGCTTAGTCTGTCATGAAGGCCAGAGAATGGAAGCCTGCAGCTGCATCCCCCTTCTCATGTAGTTACTGTGATGATGAAGAAGGTGGTTTGTGCACATTCACAGGCTTCTGGATTACCGCCATGTGGCATTATACTGTATTTAAGTACATTGTACTGTATTGTCAAAGGAAGAATGATAATAATAAAAGGGGCTCTACGTGAGAGAGCGATTTATCCCTCCTGTTCCAATATCTGAGAGTGAGGGCTCGGATACCTGCCACCCGTGCACTGCAGTAGCAGGCACACTCATATATACCAGGCTGTGCTGTGGCCCCTTCATTTTGCTGATCAGTGAGGGCCCCAGGACTCAGATAATCACAGAAATAGATGATGGGACCTCCTTAAAGGGGTTGTCCCATTATGATAACTTAACTGTCTGATAGGCAGGAGAGCAGGTGCCCATGCTCCCCAGCGGAGTGGCCGCCCACATCCAGCCGAGCGCTTGTATTTGGCTATCTCCGGCAGTCCAACAGTGTAGAATGGCGTGGCGGACACACATTCAAATGGAGAGGCACTGGCCACTGTTCTTGAGATTGTTAGTGGCCCCAGCAGTCGGGCCCCTGCCGATCAGACAAATATCCCCTATCCTGTGGGACAACCCCTCTCACGTGCATTACTTTTGATCATGGTAGGAATAGTGCAGCCTGTTCTATCCTATCCAGAGGTAAAAAGAGCAGAACCCATTATAGGCCAATGGGCAAAACAGAATGGATCTTGCACAACCATAAACTATCCACATCAGTCTTTATGGCCATCGAAAACCTCGACTGCATGGAGTCTAGCTAGAGGGAATCTACTCAAGCAGCACAGTGCAACTAGTATCGCAGCTCATTTACAGCATCATGGTGGCTCAGTGGTTAGCGGTGGCTCAGCGGCTAGGGGTGGCTCAGTGGTTAGCGGCGGCTCAGTGGTTAGCGGTGGCCCAGCGGCTAGGGGTTTCCCAGTGGTTATCACTGGTGCCTTGCAGCACTTGAATCTGAACAAGGACAACATAAGCATGAAGTTTGTATATTCTATCCGTGTTTCCCTCCACACTCCAGACATCCTTGATAGGGAATTTAGATTGTGAGCTCCCGGGGACAGTGAGAGATAATGTCTGTACAGTTCTGCAGAATATGTCAGCACTATACAAGTAAAATAAATTGCCCACGTTGCCTAAAGAGGCATGTGGTTTGGGGTTTCAGAGCTGCTTATAGGTCATGATATTTAGAACGGCTGTCATGATATGGTATTATTAACCGTTTGGAACGTCACAATCCAGCATTCTGTGCCCGTACATGTTTGGCCAGAGCATCTCGGATCCCCTCAGATGTTCCTTCTGGCTCCAAGTCATCCTCGTCACACTCACTTGGCTGTTCTAACTCTTCCTCGAAGGCTTCTTCAGACCAATGCTCTTGGAACGGATCTCCACGGGACTCACAGATATTATGGAGTGTGCAGCAAGCGGCAATTAAAGTGGGAAGAAATGAGGGATCCGAGTCACTGTGTTTCAACAGACAACACCAACGACCCTTGAGGCGTCCAAAAGCGACTTGTGCCACACTAAGGATGGCCGAAAACTGCACATTCAGTTCTGAACGCTCTGGATTCGACTCTTTAGAGAAGGGCGTCATCAGCCAGGGCAGCAGGGGATATGAGCGGGACCCTAACAAGTGGATGGGTATGTCGACTCCATCCACGCAGTACGTTGTGTTAGGGAACAGAGTTCCTTCCATACCCGACTCATAAAGCTCAGAAGTCAATAAGACCTGAGTGTCGGAGAGGTTTCCAGGACTTCCAATATTTAGATCCCAGAAGCAATGGTCGGAGTCTACCACAGCCTGGAGAACCACAGAATGCCAACCTTTGGTATTGAAATACTGACCGGCACGTTCCTGAGGGGGGTGTACAACGACATGGAAAGTGCCTATGACCCCGGCCAGCTGGGGTGTGCCAAAATGTCGCTCAAAGCCCTTCATTGTGTCACGCAGAACGTCTCCTTGAGGAATGGAAATGAACTTGGGGGTCAGAAAGGAGACCACCGCCTGGCAAACGTCCCGGACAACCTTACAAATAGTTGAATGTGAGACTCCAAAGATTTTCTCAATGGCTCGATATTCACATGAAGAACCAAGACGCCATAAAGTCATGGCCAAGCGTACTTCTGCCGGGAGGGTGTGGCGTACGTTGGAGTCCATTTTCTCAATGACTGGCCGAAGCTGATCGCACAAATAAACGAAAGTGGACTTTGTCACTCGAAAGCTCTCGATCCAGTCAGAGCTGGTCAAGGCTTTCTCCATCATGGTGCTCCAGAGCGCCGAGGGCTGAAAGTGACCGCCCTGCCACTCGGTAATTGGTGCAGTCGATGTGGCGGACACTCCACTGCCGCTCAACAGTCGGGTCGTCGCCAGGACAGCAAAGCGCAGGCTCTCCCTCGCCTTGGAACGCTGGAAACGGGAAATTCTCCTTTGACGTTCATATTCACGTCTTCTTCTTTCCTTCATCAGGCGGACATAATAGAAGGAGCAGAGCGCCACCGTCCCTGCGCACAACTCCCGGAGACCCCCACCTATATGCATCTCCTCATCATTTGGAGGGTGGCTCTCCTGAGCGTCCATGTTGTCAGATGCCCTCAGACCATTAATAAGGGAAGTGGTGAATGGGGGACCTGAGAACATGAAACCTGCACCTCCCACTCACCATGAACAGCCCACCACAAGGACCCCCGGGCTGATTCTGGGGCAGTAAGATGGCGGCCGCCTCAGGTCCTCAAGTCTTTTACTCGCGTTTCCCGCCCACGATCGGAGGCGTTGTTTTCAAGGGGCGTGGCCAGCGCTTCGCCTACTTTCCCGCCTTTTCTTCAGGGCGTCCTGCTACCTCGGTCAGGGAACCGCAGTTGGTCCGTGATTACCACCCTTCTGATATTCCGGTGTCTCCGGTGTTTGCTCACCTTAGGATAGCTGCGCGCATGGGCAGTAAGGGCAGTGTGTCTTCAGGACTGCTGTAGCGGAAATTCAAATACCTCACTCAATATGGCTGTCCGAGGCTGACGGATGTGACGTCACCTCTGTGACAGATATTTCAGGAAGTGAGAAGACCACGGGCTGATCCATACTTGACGGAATGGACACGATACGGGGGCTGCTGGTCCCGGGGATTCTCCCTGAGCGCTGCCATGATGAGTTCTTCCTCAACTACAACCTGCTTCACGGTATAATCCCCCCCCTCCTTTACAGTCAATGGTACTGCCCAGCTGAATGGTATATTCCAGATCACCCACTATGGACTGCACCCAGTGTGAGGGAAACCTACCCCTCCTGTATGTACCTGCACCCAGTGTAAGGGACACCTACCCCTCCTGTATATACCTGCACCCATTGTGAGGGACACCTACCCCTCCTGTATATACCTGCACCCCAGTGTAAGGGACACCTACCCCTCCTGTATATACCTGCACCCAGTGTGAGGGACACCTACCCCTCCTGTATATACCTGCACCCCAGTGTGAGGGACACCTACCCCTCCTGTATGTACCTGCACCCAGTGTAAGGGACACCTACCCCTCCTGTATATACCTGCACCCATTGTGAGGGACACCTACCCCTCCTGTATATACCTGCACCCCAGTGTAAGGGACACCTACCCCTCCTCTATATACCTGCACCCAGTGTGAGGGACACCTACCCCTCCTGTATATACCTGCACCCCAGTGTGAGGGACACCTACCCCTCCTGTATGTACCTGCACCCAGTGTAAGGGACACCTACCCCTCCTGTATATACCTGCACCCATTGTGAGGGACACCTACCCCTCCTGTATATACCTGCACCCAGTGTAAGGGACACCTACCCCTCCTGTATATACCTGCACCCACTGTGAGGGACACCTACCCCTCCTGTATGTACCTGCACCCAGTGTAAGGGACACCTACCCCTCCTCTATATACCTGCACCCACTGTGAGGGACACCTACCCCTCCTGTATGTACCTGCACCCAGTGTAAGGGACACCTACCCCTCCTGTATATACCTGCACCCAGTGTGAGGGACACCTACCCCTCCTGTATATACCTGCACCCAGTGTGAGGGACACCTACCCCTCCTGTATATACCTGCACCCCAGTGTAAGGGAAACCTACCCCTCCTGTATGTACCTGCACCCCAGTGTGAGGGACACCTACCCCTCCTGTATATACCTGCACCCCAGTGTGAGGGACACCTACCCCTCCTGTATGTACCTGCACCCCAGTGTAAGGGAAACCTACCCCTCCTGTATATACCTGCACCCAGTGTGAGGGACACCTACCCCTCCTGTATATACCTGCACCCAGTGTGAGGGACACCTACCCCTCCTGTATATACCTGCACCCAGTGTGAGGGACACCTACCCCTCCTGTGTGTACCTGCACCCAGTGTAAGGGACACCTAGCCCTCCTGTATATACCTGCACCCCGGTGCGCGAGGGACACCTGGCCCTCCTGTGTGTTCCTGCACCCCGGTGCGCGAGGGACACCTGGCCCTCCTGTGTGTTCCTGCACCCCGGTGCGCGAGGGACACCTGGCCCTCCTGTGTGTACCTGCACCCCGGTGCGCGAGGGACACCTGGCCCTCCTGTGTGTACCTGCACCCCGGTGCGCGAGGGACACCTGGCCCTCCTGTGTGTTCCTGCACCCCGGTGCGCGAGGGACACCTGGCCCTCCTGTGTGTACCTGCACCCCGGTGCGCGAGGGACACCTGGCCCTCCTGTGTGTACCTGCACCCCGGTGCGCGAGGGACACCTGGCCCTCCTGTGTGTACCTGCACCCCGGTGCGCGAGGGACACCTGGCCCTCCTGTGTGTACCTGCACCCCGGTGCGCGAGGGACCCCTGGCCCTCCTGTGTGTACCTGCACCCCGGTGCGCGAGGGACACCTGGCCCTCCTGTGTGTACCTGCACCCCGGTGCGCGAGGGACACCTGGCCCTCCTGTGTGCACCTGCACCCCGGTGCGCGAGGGACACCTGGCCCTCCTGTGTGCACCTGCACCCCGGTGCGCGAGGGACACCTGGCCCTCCTGTGTGCACCTGCACCCCGGTGCGCGAGGGACACCTGGCCCTCCTGTGTGCACCTGCACCCCGGTGCGCGAGGGACACCTGGCCCTCCTGTGTGCACCTGCACCCCGGTGCGCGAGGGACACCTGGCCCTCCTGTGTGCACCTGCACCCCGGTGCGCGAGGGACACCTGGCCCTCCTGTGTGCACCTGCACCCCGGTGCGCGAGGGACACCTGGCCCTCCTGTGTGCACCTGCACCCCGGTGCGCGAGGGACACCTGGCCCTCCTGTGTGCACCTGCACCCCGGTGCGCGAGGGACACCTGGCCCTCCTGTGTGCACCTGCACCCCGGTGCGCGAGGGACACCTGGCCCTCCTGTGTGCACCTGCACCCCGGTGCGCGAGGGACACCTATTCTTCCTGTATATACTGTGAGGGATGAGAATCTATTTTGTATGAACATGTCCTCCATCTTGTAGATATGTGGAAAAATTAATTAGCCAGCTGGAAGGATGTAGGGAGTCTGTGTCTAGATGGCTACAAGGCCAAGGTAAGCAGCTCCCTCGCTCCCTTATCAGAGTCTGACATACAAGAGAGAGTTATGTTCCTTCTGAGTTTCGGGATGCGCTGCTAACGAATACTAACTTTGAGATAAGATGCCCAGGAAACTCTAATTATTAGAATTCTGTTAGGATGGTGCGGAAGTATTGCCTTTTATGAATAACCAATCAAATCATTAGTTTCGTTTTCCACCCCTTTGGTGGTGTGCCCGATTTGTCTGGGATTATCTGTAGTGTTATAAAAATGTCTGCCTGTGTGGAATAAAGGAGAGAGAATTTGATTCAGCAGTGTGTCTGTCAGATCTCAGAGCGCTCCTAAAGAAAACTTTATTTAAAACCCTGACAGTCATAGAGGTGGGGGTTTTGCCCCAACAAAACTTGGCCCCCAACGTGGAGAAGGGAGAAGGAACGCCCAGGAGAGAAGCTGATGTCTCCTGCCCATTGCTCCGATAGTAGTAATTTGCATATGGAGCAGGAGATGGTAATGGGGGCCACAGCGGGTGAACGGAGTGGTGCCCAGGAATAATAGTAAGTGCAGGGAGATCCCTGGGCGCCGCTCTATGTAGCCTGCTACTTAACAAAGTCCGGGACCCATGAAAGGTCGTTTTTTACTTTTTCATATAGGAGGCAGGTGCCGGCAGCAGAATCACATAACGGGCACCATGCCTCTGACCGGGAGCTGCGATCAGCGGCAGTTAACCCCTCGGGTGCGGTAGTATCGAAGGATTTATGGACAACATCAAAAACAGACATAGGGAAACTCCCGGTGTCTCCGGTCACTGCATCTTAAGCCAGGATGTCGGCCCCCTCGAGTGAAGCAGCACCCACTCAGTCATGCCCAGGAGATAGCAGGGGCCAGTCAGATTGATGCTTTTCTCCAGGCCGGTGTATTGATAAAAACAGTATCTCCCGCTAATACCCCACTGTTCCCAATAAAGAAGAAACCAGTTAAGGGACATCCTGTCAGTTACAGGATGGTTCATGATCTTAGAGAAGTCAACAAGGTGACAGTTTTACAAACTCCAGTAGTGCAGAATCCACAACCTTACTGTCACAAGTTCCATCCACTGCCACGTGTTTCACAGTGACAGACCTGGCAAATGCTTTCTTTAGTGTCCCGCTGCATCCTGACTGTCAGTATCTGTTTGCCTTTACATTTACGGGTAACCAGTATATACTTGGACCGTCCTGCCTCAGGGAGCTCTGAACTCCCCGACCCTGTATACCCAGGCTCTGCCATCTGTCCTTACAGACCGGGCACCGCCGGCTCAGTGCTCCTGTTACAACACGTGGATCCTGTGTGCAGAAGACAATGAGACTTGCTGTGGGGCGACTATATCGCTCTTACTTTTCCTCCATCACAACGGGTGTAAAGCCTCAAAGCAGAAGCTGCAGTTTAGTAAAGACAAGGTTGTATTTCTAGGACACTGCCTCTCCCATGGAGCTCGCCATCTAACCCCAGAAAGAAAGGATAAAAGTGCCCAAAGGAGCACAAAGCCTCCGGGTGTTTTGGGGCCGGTGTCATACTGTTGCCCCTGGATTAGACATGCCTCCATGTTAATGCAGCCTCTGTATGATTGTCGGTCACCTGACAGAAGAGGCAGTGAATAATTTCCATACATTGAAGCTGTGCATAACCTCGGCCCCAGCCCTGGCCATTCCAAAATATGAAGAGGAATTTCACCTGTTCTGTTCAGAAATGACGGGTCACAGCGCGGCTGTACTGACTCAGAAACATGGTGACCGCCAGTGGCTGGTGGCGTACTTTTCAGCCAGATTAGATCCCGTCACCAGAGGCGCCCCCTCCTGTGTCAGGGCGGTAGCGGCAGTGCAGGCAATGATAGAAAAGCCTCTGAAATTGTGTTAGACTACCCGGTGACTGTACAAACACCCCATGACATACAGGGCATATTAACACAGGTTCAACCTCAGCATATTTCTATGGCCAGGCAGCTCCGACCCCAGTGTGCACTCCTCATGCTGCTAACATTTCCTTCACAAGGTGTACTACTCTGAATCCTGCTACTTTGTTACCAATCACAGATTCAGAAATGGGGGAAGGGTGCATAGAAGGTACGGGCAGCCTCCTAAATGACATGATGGAACATGGCCCCCATGACTGCGTACAATTAATGCAACAAGAAACGTCAGGAGTTAATCATGTCCATGAAAACCCCCTTCATAACCCTGATTTTGAGTATTTTAAAGAAGGAAGCAGGTTCATGGGAGAGGACGGCCGGTTCCACACTGGATATGCAATGGTCACACAGCATGAGGTAGGGATAGCTGAACCACGGCCACCTCACATCTCAGCGCAAGAGGCGCAGCTAGATGCACTCACTGAGGCGTGGAAATTGGCCAAGGGGAAGAAGGTGAACATCTACACCGACTCAAGGTATGCTTTTGGTATTGCACATGACTATGGGCCCATATGGCGGGCTAGAGACTTTCTAACATCAGCAGGCCAGACAATTAAAGATAAAGACTCTGTACTTGAACTTATGAACTCTCTGTGATTACCAGAGGAGGTCGCTATTATTAAGGTAAAGGCTCACACAAGATGTACCACGGTGGAAGCAGAAGGCAATGATCGAGCAGAAAAGGCAGCCAAACCAGCTGCGCTCCAGCCACTAAATGCTGACGCCACCCCGGTGAGAGCCTCGATACCTGAGGACATCTCATTAAGTACATTTCAAAGAATGCTCGAACAAGGCCCTCCTGAGGAAAAAGAACTATGGCCAAAACAAGGAGCCAAACCTGATGAACATGGAATTTGGAGAATCACGGACACAATGTGTCTACCCCGTCCTCTATACCCAGCTATGACTCGGGAGGCCCACGGGCCCACTCACCTATCAAAAGGTGCCATGGTAAGGGTGGTCAATGCAGGGTGGATTGCTCCAGGATTTTCTACAGTAGCCGCTCAGTTTGTACAAGGATGTATGGTCTGTGCATTGAACAATCCCGGTCAAGTGGTGAAGACTCCAAGCAACCCCCCCCAACTCTAAGGTACGAGAATAGGAATTTGTCCTCGTGTGTGTTGATCTCTTTTCAGGGTGGCCGGAAGCCTTCCCAGTTGCAAAGGCAAATGCAAAGAACACAGCAAAGAAGCTGCTCAGTGAGCTGGTGTGCAGGCATGGTGTCCCTGAAGTTATTGAATCAGACAGAGGTTCCCACTTCACAGGAGAAGTAATGAGGGAAGTGATGCAGGCTTTAGGGGTCTCCCAAGCTTTCCATGCAGCATGCCATCCCCAAAGCAGCGGCCGCGCAAATACTCTGGCCAAGACCGCTGAGTTTCCTACATGGCTTTCTGAATTTGCAATTTGAGCGTGCCATTTAGGTGCTCAACGCGACCACTGCTTTGGGGATGGTATGCTGTATGGAAAGCTTGGGTGACCCCTAAAGCCTGGATCACTTCCCTCATTACTTCTCCTGTGAAGTGGTAACCCCTGTCTGATTCCGTAACTTCAGGGACACCATGCCTGCACACCAGCTCACTGACCAGCTTTGCTGTGTTCTTTGCAAAAGAGATCAAGACACACAAGGACAAATTCCTATACTCCTACCTTAGGACACTTTCACACTAGCGTTTTTCTTTTCCGGCACTGAGTTCCGTCCTAGGGGCTCGATACCGGAAAATAACTTCTCAGTTTTATCCCCATGCATTCTGAATGAAGAGAAATCCGTTCAGGGTGTCTTCAGTTCAGTAACTGAATGGTGTTTTGGACAGAGGAAATATTGCTGCATGCTGCGGTATTATCTCCGTCCAAAATTCCGGATTAGTTGCCGGAATGCTGGATTCGGCATTAATTTACATTGAAATGTATTAGTGCCGGATTATTCATACCGCAATGCCGGATCCGTCCTTCCGGTCTGCGCATTCGCAGGCTGGTAAAAAATGGTGAAAAAAAAAATATATATACCGGATCCGTTTCTCCGGATGACATCCGGAGACACAAATGCATTGCAAGAACGGAATCGTAAGACTGATCCGGTTGCATCCGGATCAGTCTACAAATGCTGTCCGTTTGCATGCAGATTGCCGGATCCGGCAGGCAGTTCTGGCGACGGAACTGCTTGCCGGATCACTCTGCCGCAAGTGTGAAAGTAGCCTTAGGCAGTTGTGTATAGTCTATCTGTAGTCTCTGGAACAGCTAAAGGGGGGGGTGCTTGCTTGGAGTCTTCACCACTTGACCGGGATTGTTTAATGCACAGACCATACAATCTTGTACAAACCAAGCTGCTGCTGTGTAAAATCCTGGAGCAATCCACCCTGCATTGACCACACTTACTATGGCACCTTTTGATAGGTGAGTCGGCCCGTGGGCCTCCTGAGTCATAGCTGGGTATAGAGGACGGGGTAGACACATTGTGTCCGTGATTCTCCAAATTCCATGTTCATCAGGTTTGGCTCCTTGTTTTGCCCAAAGTTCTTTTTCCTCAGGAGGGCCTTGTTCGAGCATTCTTTGAAATGTACTTAATGAGATGTCCTAAGGTATCGAGGCTCTCACCGGGGTGGCGTCAGCATTTAGTGGCTGGAGTGCAGCTTGTTTGGTGGCCTTGTCTGCTCGATCATTGCCTTCTGCTTCCACCGTGATACATCTTGTATGAGCCTTTACCTTAAGAATAGCGATCTCATCTGGTAATAACAGAGAGTTCATAAGTTCAAGTACAGAGTCTTTATCTTTAATTGGCCGGCCTGCTGATGTTAGAAAGTCTCCAGCCCGCCATATGGGTCCATAGTCATGTGCAATACCAAAAGCATACCTTGAGTCGGTGTAGATGTTCACCTTCTTCCCCTTGGCCAATTTCCACGCCTGAGTGCCTCTAGCTGTGCCTCTTGCGCTGACATGTGAGGTGGCCGTGGTTCAGCTATCTCTACCTCATGCTGTGTGACCACTGCATATCCAGTGTGGAACTGGCCGTCCTCTCCCATCAACCTGCTTCCTTCTACAAAATACTCAACATCAGTGTTATCAAGGGGGTTTTCATGGACATGATTGACTCCTGACGTTTCTTGTTGCATTAATTGTACGCAGTCATGGGGGCCATGTTCCATCATGTCATTTAGGAGGCTGCCCGTACCTTCTATGCACCCTTCCCCCATTTCTGAATCTGTGATTGGTAACAAAGTAGCAGGATTCAGAGTAGTACACCTTGTGAAGGAAATGTTGGCAGCATGAGGAGTGCACACTGGAGTCTGAGCTGCCTGGCCATAGAAATATGCTGAGGTTGGACCTGTGTTAATATGCCCTGTATGTCATGAGGTGTTTGTACAGTCACCGGGTAGTCTAACACAATTTCAGAGGCTTTTCTATCATTGCCTGCACTGCCACTACTGCCCTGACACAGGAGGGGGCGCCTCTGGTGACGGGATCTAATCTGGCTAAAAGGTACGCCACTGGCCGCTGGCGGTCACCATGTTTCTGAGTCAGTTCAGCCGCGCTGTGACCCTGCATTTCTGAACAGAACAGGTGAAATTCCTAGTCATATTTTGGAATGGCCAGGGCTGGGGCCGAGGTTATGCACAGCTTCAATGTATGGAAATTATTCACTGCCTCTTTTGTCAGGTGACAGACAATCATACAGAGGCTGCATTAACATGGAGGCATGTCTAACTCAGGGGCGACAGTATGACACCGGCCCCAAAAACACCCGCAGGCTTTGTGCTCCTTTGGGCACTTGTATCCTTTCTTTCTGGGGTTAGATGGCGAGCTCCATGGGAGAGGCAGTGTCCTAGAAATACATCTTGTCTTTACTAAACTGCAGCTTCTGTTTTGAGGCTTTACACCCGTTGTGATGGAGGAAAAGTAAAAGAGATATAGTCGCCCCACAGCAAGTCTCATCTTCAGGATCTGCCTATAGTTGCCTTATCTTGACATACAGCTGAATCATTATTACTGACATTAAATCTAACCATTTAAAAACGATCAGTTGTGTTGCCTATTTTTTTGTTAATGGATCAATTTATACTCCGTTCACTATCTGGACTGTAATTCAAGATGGGGCTGGAGGCTGCGCGCTGGCTCCAGACTCCCCCCTGTTCTTATGCTGAGTACACGTATTGCTGAAAACACTTGATTATTAATAGGCTACACCCTCAATGACTGTCCCCCGACATGTTTCGCCAGCTAACCGGTTTCCTCACTAGATCACCTGCTGTACTCTGTTACTAAGATTTCCATTTCTATAATGTTCTGCAATTTTCCAAACACGGTAAAGAACAAACAAAACGTAAACCGTGACTCCTACAGCCAGACCAAAAACCTCATCAATCAAAGTTACTCATGATCAGAAACTAAACCCAACAATCAGAGGTATTTCCAACTTTCAAGGTTCTTTATCAATATGGACTCGACTGTAAAAGGACTTTTATACGTACGTTCCTTCAACAATCCCTCGAGCCAGACGACCGGTCAGGGAGGCACAGATATGATGTAAGATGACGTCTCTTACCTTGCAGCGCTCTCTTTTCATATCTGTCCGTCCCGGTCCGGATTATCCAAGTTGTCGGGAGATCAATGAAGTGTCTTTTAGTTGAGCCCCACGTGAGGTGCCAAGTTTTGATGGGGCAAAACACCAGATCTATGATTGTCGGGGTCCTAATTGATGTTTTCGTTATGAGCGCTCGGAGAGCTGACACAGACACCCTGCTGAATCAGATTCTCTCCTCTTTATTCCACACAGGCAGACATTTTTATAAGACTGCAGATAATCCCAGACAAATCGGGCACACCACCAAAGGGGTGGAAAGCGAAACTCATGATTTGATTGATTAATTATAAAAGGCAATACTTCCGCACCATACTAACAGAATTCTAATAATTAGAGTTTCTGCAGCATCTTATCTCAAAGTTAGTATTCGTTAGCAGCGCATCCCGAAACTCAGAAGGAACATAACTCTCTTGTATGTCAGACTCTGATAAGGGAGCGAGGAGCCGCTTACCTTGGCCTTGTAGCCATCTATACACAGACTCCCTACATCCTTCCAGCTGGCTAATTAATTTTTCCTTATATGCACAAGATGGAGGACATGTTTATACAAAATGGATTCTCATCCCTCACAACACCTACCCCCTCCTGTATGTACCTGCAGCCCAGTGTGAGGGACACCTACCCCTCCTGTATATACCTGCACCCAGTGTGAGGGACACCTACCCCTCCTGTATATACCTGCACCCAGTGTGAGGGACACCTACCCCTCCTGTATATACCTGCACCCCAGTGTGAGGGACACCTACCCCTCCTGTATATATCTGCACCCCAGTGTGAGGGACACCTACCCCTCCTGTATATATCTGCACCCCAGTGTGAGGGACACCTACCCCTCCTGTATATATCTGCACCCCAGTGTGAGGGACACCTACCCCTCCTGTATATATCTGCACCCCAGTGTGAGGGACACCTAACCCTCCTGTATATATCTGCACCCCAGTGTGAGGGACACCTACCCCTCCTGTATATATCTGCACCCCAGTGTGAGGGACACCTACCCCTCCTGTATATATCTGCACCCCAGTGTGAGGGACACCTACCCCTCCTGTATATATCTGCACCCCAGTGTGAGGGACTCCTACCCCTCCTGTATATATCTGCACCCCAGTGTGAGGGACACCTACCCCTCCTGTATATACCTGCACCCAGTGTGAGTGACACCTACCCCTCCTGTAGATACCTGCACCCAGTGTGAAGGACACCTACCCCTCCTGTATATACCTGCACCCAGTGTGAAGGACACCTACTCCACCTGTATATACCTGCGAGGGACACCTACCCCTCCTGTATATACCTGCACCCAGCGTGAGGGACACCTACCCCTCCTTTACATACCTGCACCCACATACCCTTTCCTCCATGGCTTGGGATGGTGATAATTACTGAGACATCTTGTTTCTGTCTTACAGTTGAATGTCTGAAAATTCTTCTCAGTAAGGTCTTGGGGATTGGGATCATCGTTGGCTCCATCCTAGGTAAGTCCTCGTGCGATGAGTATGTGGGGTGCTCTGCACAGAGGGGGGTGCCTCATTGCCTCTGATGCCCTGAGACGGGAGCTGTGAGATCTCTATGGGTGAGGGGTGACCCGTCACAGATACACCACCACTGTACTTCTCCCTCCTGATGGTTTGTCACAATGTGTCAGTGCAAGATCTAATTGTAGCAAACCCTCAGCTGTTATGTCGTATATGGTAGGAGACGGCACACCATAGAATTCACATCATTGCTTTTTTATTCCATTCTTGTTTTTCAACACCAGTGGTAGAAAAGTGCTTTTCAGTGCAATATATTCATCAGTGCAACGTTTTGAGCTCCTTGATGGGAGCCCTTTATCAAGCTGTGGAGACGCTCTGCCGTGGTGCTTGTCAGTAGTATCATCGGTCTCGCTGGTGGAGGGGGACCAGTTCAGGTGACGCGCACCCACCGAAGCCTCTCAGGGGGTAGTGCTGTGGTCAGCGTTCTGTATACTCGGAAGTTAAACCCTCAGCTGTGAGCGCAGGATTAGGTCCGGATTGGTTTCCAGACTGTAAATGTACATTACACTGTTCACTGGCAGCAAGCAGAGATCTCGGATTTAATGTTGCTGAATTTTGGGCCCCCCACTTGTCGAATATCTCCTGCTGTGTTCCCTGGGTGCCACCATCTTGAATGCCCCTGCCCTGTCTGCTGCAGTCCAGTAGTGATTTGCATGCTGTATGTAGATGTGTGGTGACATCGTCCTCTGCCACCCTTTGACATCATCATCATCCTCTGCCACCCTTTGACATCTTCATCCTCTGCCACCCTTTGACATCTTCATCCTCTGCCACCCTTTGACATCTTCATCCTCTGCCACCCTTTGACATCTTCATCCTCTGCCACCCTTTGACGACATCATCCTCTGCCACCCTTTGACGACATCATCCTCTGCCACCCTTTGACGACATCATCCTCTGCCACCCTTTGACGACATCATCCTCTGCCACCCTTTGACGACATCATCCTCTGCCACCCTTTGACGACATCATCCTCTGCCACCCTTTGACGACATCATCCTCTGCCACCCTTTGACGACATCATCCTCTGCCACCCTTTGACGACATCATCCTCTGCCACCCTTTGACATCATTATCCTCTGCCACCCTTTGACATCATTATCCTCTGCCACCCTTTGACATCATTATCCTCTGCCACCCTTTGACATCCTCCTCCTCATACAGTGAAAGTGCCGCAGATTGTCAAGATTGTGCGCTCGGGCACAGCGGAGGGGCTCAGCTTCAAGTCCATTCTCCTGGAGTTACTGGCGCTGTCGGGCACCATGGTGTACAGCTTCACCCACGGCTTCCCCTTCAGGTGAGCTGCATCCTCCGTCCACAGGGCTCTGCTGGTGGTAGTAGTACATGAGCGCTCACCCTCTTTCTCTCGCAGCGCTTGGGGTGAGGTTCTCTTCCTCATGATTCAGACGCTGATTATTGGATTCCTCATCCAGCATCTCGGTGGACGCACAACGCTGGGTAAGAGCCCCTGCACCTCAGCCCTGGCGCTCCTCTTGTGGTTGGCGCCGGCTCTGCCGCCTCCCGTGTTAAATCCTGTTCTCTGTTCCCAGGTGTTCTCTTCCTTGCTGTCTACTTCTCTGTCATCGCCGTCCTCCTGTCTCCTCTGATATCCATGGCCGTCATCACCGCGCTCCAGGCAGCCAACATTCCAGCCGTGGTCTTCAGCAGGGTGAGGGATGTGTATAGCCCTGTCTGCCTGTGTCACCCTGCAGGGGGAGGGGCAGGCTCATAGCACCTGTCTGCATGTGTCACCCTGCAGGAGGAGGGGCAGGCTCCTAGCACCTGTCTGCATGTGTCACCCTGCAGGAGGAGGGGCAGGCTCATAGCTCTCTTCTGTCTGTATCACCCTGCAGGAGGAGGGGCAGGCTCAGAGCTCTCCTCTGTCTGTATCACCCTGCAGGAGGAGGGGCAGGCTCATAGCTCTCTTCTGTCTGTATCACCCTGCAGGAGGAGGGGCAGGCTCATAGCTCTCTTCTTTCTGTATCACCCTGCAGGAGGAGGGGCAGGCTCATAGCTCTCTTCTGTCTGTATCACCCTGCAGGGGGCGGGGCAGGCTCATAGCTCTCTTCTGTCTGTATCACCCTGCAGGGGGAGGGGCAGGCTCATAGCTCTCTTCTGTCTGTATCACCCTGCAGGAGGAGTGGCAGGCTCATAGTTCTCTTCTGTCTGTATCACCCTGCAGGGGGAGGGGCAGGCTCATAGCTCTCTTCTGTCTGTATCACCCTGCAGGAGGAGGGGCAGGCTCATAGCTCTCTTCTGTCTGTATCACCCTGCAGGAGGAGGGGCAGGCTCATAGCTCTCTTCTGTCTGTATCACCCTGCAGGGGGAGGGGCAGGCTCATAGCTCTCTTCTGTCTGTATCACCCTGCAGGAGGAGGGGCAGGCTCATAGCTCTCTTCTGTCTGTATCACCCTGCAGGAGGAGGGGCAGGCTCATAGCTCTCTTCTATATCACCCTGCAGGAGGAGGGGCAGGCTCATAGCTCTCTTCTATATCACCCTGCAGGGGGAGGGGCAGGCTCATAGCTCTCTTCTGTCTGTATCACCCTGCAGGGGGAGGGGCAGGCTCATAGCTCTCTTCTGTCTGTATCACCCTGCAGGAGGAGGGGCAGGCTCATAGCTCTCTTCTGTATCACCCTGCAGGAGGAGGGGCAGGCTCATAGCTCTTCTGTCTGTATCACCCTGCAGGAGGAGGGGCAGGCTCATAGCTCTCTTCTGTCTGTATCACCCTGCAGGAGGAGGGGCAGGCTCATAGCTCTCTTCTGTCTGTATCACCCTGCAGGAGGAGGGGCAGGCTCATAGCTCTCTTCTGTCTGTATCACCCTGCAGGGGGAGGGGCAGGCTCATAGCTCTCTTCTGTCTGTATCACCCTGCAGGAGGAGGGGCAGGCTCTGGTTCTGGAATGTTTCGGCTTCTTTATGTAATGGTGTCTTTTCCCTGTAGCTCATACAAGCCATGACGAACTATAAGAATGGTCACACCGGGCAGTTATCAGCGGTGACGGTCGCACTCTTATTCCTGGGCTCTTTGGCCCGAATATTCACTTCAGTTCAGGTAAGGAATGAAATGTCTTGGTGTGGCGGCCGGGGCCGTGTACCGTGCACACGTCTCGCTGCGGCGGGGGCCGTGTACTGTGCACACGTCTCGCTGCGGCGGGGGCCGTGTACTGTGCACACGTCTCGCTGCGGCGGGGGCCGTGTACCGTGCACACGTCTCGCCGCGGCCGGGGGGGGGGCGCTCCCCATACGTCTGCTGTTGACCCCTGGGGTGATGTCACTATGAGTCGCATGTTCTAGGCATGGTGTGATCAGAGGTCATGCTTTTTTCCTCTCTGTCCCCCCTGCAGGAGACTGGAGACCCCCTCTTGTCCCTCACTAGTGCTGTGGCCTCTGCATGTAATGGACTGATATTTGCTCAGGTTCTTTACTACTGGAACGTCAGCTCTGCAGTCGACAAGAAGAAGAAGAAGAGACATTGAGGAGGGGCTTTCTCTGTGAACATTGCCGTCCTCCCCAGGGCCACCATGTGGCTCCTGGACTCGCCAGCTTCTCCATAATTCCAATGAAATTCTTGGTTTTGATTGGTGTCTGTGCCGTCTCCTTATCCTGGGCAGGTGGGATGTCCTCCACCATCGTCTTATGGTGGTCGGGGTGGACAGCAGGCTGGACCACGTGATGATGAATCGGACCTCACACACACAGTCTGATCTGCTCTGGCGTTACGACAGGTGATGGAACTGCGACGCAACCATCACGGCTGGTAGACGAGCCGCACACGTGACATGTATGTGACCTGAGGCCATGCAGTCCTAGCTTTATATCCTGTTATTCCTGACTTGGGACTGCAGAGTAAGACGAGGCTCAGCTGGAGCTGCATTCATAGTGCAGCTGTACAGAGAGAGTCCTGATGGGTTGTATGTTTCATGTACAAATGTGTGACTGGGGTTTAATACCAGATGCAGGAGCTGTGGATGTGACTGGAGTGTAAGCCTTGATGTAAGAGCAGAATGGTGAGCACAGCTGTGGATGTGACCGGAGTATAAGATATGTAAGAGCAGTATTATGATTGGAGTATAAGACATGTGAGCACAGCTGTGGATGTGACTGGAGTACTGGACATATTATAGGTTGAAAGGATTTTCTGGGGGTCCAGTATTGACGGCTCATCCTCGAGGTCAGACTCCCGGCCCACGGAGGTTCTCCGGTGAGGGTCGCGGCCTCTTCACCAAGCACACTGCCGCCCTCTGGAAGCAGCCTGTTACTGCAGCCCAGGGCCGTTCACTGGACTGAGACATGTAGGCCTTGTGACCACTGAACGTGGTCTAGGACGAGGCGGAACGCTCACCGCGGCTGAGGGGTCCTGGGAGGCAGACCCCACCGATATCGATGGCCCAGCCTGCGGATTGGCTGTCAGGGCTGTGCTCCCAGAAAACCCCTCTAAGTATAAATGAAAGGCCGTTGTGTAGTCACGATCATTTAAAGGGATCTAGCCAAAGATGGAGTCGGGGGGCCACACCAAATAGAAACCTCCGAGTGCGAGCGGGCATCAATATGGAACCGTATACAAAGGCTGCGCGTCCGGATATTAAAACCTATCATTTATTTAGAAACTCAAACCCAAAAACGACGCCATTGTGTTCGGGCCGACAGTACGTCCTGTAGTCACCCAGTCCTGAATGGGGACCACCTATGAGCTGCCGAAGGAGTGCAAAATCCATCAAATGTAGGGATGGGATGACACCCCCGCGTGCAGCTTCCTCAGGGGTCTCTGACCATTGCTTATATGGGTCCCTAGTTAGGACTTGCTGACTATAGGTTTGTACCTTTTATACATTTAAAGGGATCTGTCACCGGTGACCCCCCCCCCCCCATTCAGCTCTCTCCGTTCACATCATTCATTCAATTGCAAACAGGTGTCCATGCAAACAGCTGGTGACGGGTCCCTTTAAGAGCGGATGGACAGGTCCGCCATAGAAGCCGTGGTCTACGTGGATTCTGTGGTGAGGAATCGCTCCACGATCTGCAGCACACCCTCAGGGTGCCCCATAGCCCAGGTCGGCCTCGGAGCTGTGTACTAGAAGCGGGGGACTCCGCTGCGGTCCGGGGGTCCGGTAAGGCTGTGGTGTACGCTGAATGAACACATCCCAGCCTGATGTTACTAGTGACTGCTTTATTAGGGCTCCATGAAGCTGGGGCCCCGTCAGGTTGGGGGGGGATAGTCTACTGCGCCCAGAGGGAAGTTCCCTCCTTTGTCCCTATAATAAATGCTGCAGCTTTATCCTCCTCGAGAGGTGAGCGTGTCTCACAGGAGACCGCACAGGACTGACGAGACATACAGAGACAGCTTCTCTCCGCCAGGCGGAGGTCGTCGTTATAAGCAGGGGCGTTCCGTTACATTCTCAGTCCGGAGAAGAGACTGAAGTCAGGGGAGGGGGCGATCATCATCATCATCCCTAGACGGGACTCGTTACTGCTCAGCACCTGCAAATACCAAGAGACCAGGGTCAGTCACCTGCCCGGGGTGCAGGAGGACATTGGGTGGCCCCTAGACCCCGGGGATGTTAGTCATTGGCCCTAGACCCCGGGGATGTTAGTCATTGGCCCCTAGACCCCGGGGATGTTAGTTATTGGCCCCTAGACCCAGGGGATGTTAGTTATTGGCCCCTAGACCCAGAGGATGTTAGTTATTGGCCCCTAGACCCAGAGGATGTTAGTTATTGGCCCCTAGACCCCGGGGATGTTAGTTATTGGCCCCAGAGGATGTTAGTTATTGGCCTCTAGACCCCGGGGATGTTAGTTATTGGCCCCTAGACCCCGGGGATGTTAGTTATTGGCCCCAGAGGATGTTAGTTATTGGCCTCTAGACCCCGGGGATGTTAGTTATTGGCCCCTAGACCCCGGGGATGTTAGTTATTGACCCCCTAAGACACTGGGGATGTTAGTTATTGACCCCTAAGACACCGGGGATGTTAGTTATTGGCCCCTAGACCCCGGGGATGTTAGTTATTGGCCCCTAGACCCCGGGGATGTTAGTCATTGGCCCTAGACCCCGGGGATGTTAGTCATTGGCCCCTAGACCCCGGGGATGTTAGTTATTGGCCCCTAGACCCAGGGGATGTTAGTTATTGGCCCCTAGACCCAGAGGATGTTAGTTATTGGCCCCTAGACCCAGAGGATGTTAGTTATTGGCCCCTAGACCCCGGGGATGTTAGTTATTGGCCCCAGAGGATGTTAGTTATTGGCCTCTAGACCCCGGGGATGTTAGTTATTGGCCCCTAGACCCCGGGGATGTTAGTTATTGGCCCCAGAGGATGTTAGTTATTGGCCTCTAGACCCCGGGGATGTTAGTTATTGGCCCCTAGACCCCGGGGATGTTAGTTATTGACCCCCTAAGACACTGGGGATGTTAGTTATTGACCCCTAAGACACCGGGGATGCTAGTTATTGGCCCCCTAAGACACCGGGGATGCTAGTTATTGGCCCCCTAAGACACCGGGGATGTTAGTTATTGGCCCCCTAAGACACTGGGGATGTTAGTTATTGACCCCTAAGACACCAGGGATGTTAGTTATTGGCCCCCTAAGACACCGGGGATGTTAGTTATTGGCCCCCTAAGACACCGGGGATGTTAGTTATTGGCCCCTAAGACACTGGGGATGTTAGTTATTGACCCCTAAGACACTGGGGATGTTAGTTATTGACCCCTAAGACACCGGGGATGTTAGTTATTGACCCCTAAGACACTGGGGATGTTAGTTATTGACCCCTAAGACACCAGGGATGTTAGTTATTGGCCCCCTAAGACACCGGGGATGTTAGTTATTGGCCCCCTAAGACACCGGGGATGTTAGTTATTGGCCCCTAAGACACCGGGGATGTTAGTTATTGACCCCTAAGACACCGGGGATGTTAGTTATTGACCCCTAAGACACTGGGGATGTTAGTTATTGACCCCTAAGACACCGGGGATGTTAGTTATTGACCCCTAAGACACCGGGGATGTTAGTTATTGACCCCTAAGACACCGGGGATGTTAGTTATTGACCCCCTAAGACATCGGGGATGTTAGTTATTGACCCCTAAGACACCGGGGATGTTAGTTATTGACCCCAGGAAGGTTAGTTATTGACCCCCTAGACATCAGGGAGGACATTTTTATGAATATTACTCTTTAACCCATTAGATTCCAGGGCTGATAGTTACTTCTGTATAAAGGGCATCTGTCAGCAGTTTTGTACCTATGGCACCGGCTAACCTGTTACATGTGCTGCTGGCAGCTGAAGACATCTGTGTTGGACCCGTGGTTCATATGTGCCCGCATTGCTGGGAAAAATAGTTTTAATATATGCAAATGAGCTGTAGGAGCAATGGGGGCGTTGCCATTACACCTAGCGGCTCTGCTTTCTCTGCTACGGCCGTGTCCTCTGCACTTTGACAGGGCTATGATGACTTTTATACTGCCGGGCCTTGTCAAAGTGTCAGGGGCGTGGCAGCTGCAGAGAGAGCAGAGCCTCTCGGAGTAATGGTAACGCCCCTGTTGCTCCTAGAGGCTCATTTGCATATAGTAAAACACTCTTTTTCTCAGCACTGCGGGCACATATGAACATGGGACCAACACAGACGTCTTCAGCTGCCGAGCGCACGTGTAACAGGTCAGCCGGTGTCAGAGGTACAAACCTGCTGACAGATGCCCTTTAACCCACTGTACACCCATAATGTTATATGGGGGCCCTGTGCACAGATGAGCTGGATCCAGTCAAGAAGCCCTCGCTCACCTGGTGTCAGCATCCTAAACCGCTCTTGCTTCCAATCCGTTCCAGTTTCATCCCAAAACATCCACCCGACATCCGAGATTTCTTTGTACGTCCTCGAAATTTTTTCTGGTTGTTCATGAAGTCGCTGAACAGCCGGAGCCATGCACGATTGGGGGGCATCTGGGCTGAATCTGGGGTATGCAGAATGTCCCTAGGACGAAGCGCAGAGGGCGGCACCACGAAATCTTCCATACTGTCCAGGAGCAGCTGCTCCTCTGAGGACGAGAGGTCTTGGGACAGGAGACCCATGAGAGACTGCGGGAGAAAGGTGGGTGGTGAGAAAGGGGCCGTTCTCCTACACAGGGTCGCACCTCCTCGGCCTGGCTCACATCTTAGACGCCCCTTTCTGGTCTCATCTAAAGCTGCTCATACACATCAGGCGCTGCCGTACCCACTGCTATAGTTGTGTCCATACGTGTTCTAATAAGCCGGGCGATGGACACTACCTGCGGCGACTTCTTACCAAACAGTAAAGGTCTATCATCTCTTCTCTAAAATCATCCTTCATTGTTAAATTTTGATTGACGAACATTCATTTTAGTTTAAATTGTTTATTTTGATCAACTTTAGACTAGTAGGTACGGCAGCGGCTACAGGGCGGCTTTTCCTGGGCTGACGTAAGACTTTACAGCAGCTGATGGTGGTTGTGGTCGCACTGCCACCCGCCAGTTATTACAACCGCCACATCAGAAATCCCAACCTGACGAACATTCTATATACAGGCACATACAGAATCACCTCTCTGTCCCCTATAGATTCTGTACATTCTATATACAGGCACATACAGAATCACCTCTCTGTCCCCTATAGATTCTGTACATTCTATATACAGGCACATACAGCATCACCTCTCTGCCCCCTGTAGATTCTATACAGTCTCTATACTGGCACACATCACCTCTCTGCCCCCTGTAGATTATATATAGACTCTATACTGGCACACATCACCTCTCTGCCCCCTGTAGATTCTATACAGTCTCTATACTGGCACACATCACCTCTCTGCCCCCTGTAGATTCTATACAGTCTCTATACTGGCACACATCACCTCTCTGCCCCCTGTAGATTATATATAGACTCTATACTGGCACACATCACCTCTCTGCCCCCTGTAGATTATATATAGACTCTATACTGGCACACATCACCTCTCTGCCCACTGTAGATTCTATACAGTCTCTATACTGGCACACATCACCTCTCTGCCCCCTGTAGATACTATACATTCTCTATACTGGCACACATCACCTCTCTGCCCCCTGTAGATTCTATACATTCTCTATACTGGCACACATCACCTCTCTGCCCCCTGTAGATTATATACAGTCTCTATACTGGCACACATCACCTCTCTGCCCCCTGTAGATTATATATAGACTCTATACTGGCACACATCACCTCTCTGCCCACTGTAGATTCTATACAGTCTCTATACTGGCACACATCACCTCTCTGCCCCCTGTAGATTATATACATTCTCTATACTGGCACACATCACCTCTCTGCCCCCTGTAGATACTATACAGTCTCTATACTGGCACACATCACCTCTCTGCCCCCTGTAGATTATATACAGTCTCTATACTGGCACACATCACCTCTCTGCCCCCTGTAGATACTATACAGTCTCTATACTGGCACACATCACCTCTCTGCCCCCTGTAGATTATATACAGTCTCTATACTGGCACACATCACCTCTCTGCCCCCTGTAGATTATATACAGTCTCTATACTGGCACACATCACCTCTCTGTCCCCTGTAGATTATGTACATTCTCTATACTGGCACACATCACCTCTCTGCCCCCTGTAGATTATATATAGTCTCTATACTGGCACACATCACCTCTCTGCCCCCTGTAGATTATATACAGTCTCTATACTGGCACACATCACCTCTCTGCCCCCTGTAGATACTATACATTCTCTATACTGGCACACATCACCTCTCTGCCCCCTGTAGATTCTATACATTCTCTATACTGGCACACATCACCTCTCTGCCCCCTGTAGATTATATACAGTCTCTATACTGGCACACATCACCTCTCTGCCCCCTGTAGATTATATATAGACTCTATACTGGCACACATCACCTCTCTGCCCACTGTAGATTCTATACAGTCTCTATACTGGCACACATCACCTCTCTGCCCCCTGTAGATTATATACATTCTCTATACTGGCACACATCACCTCTCTGCCCCCTGTAGATACTATACAGTCTCTATACTGGCACACATCACCTCTCTGCCCCCTGTAGATTCTATACAGTCTCTATACTGGCACACATCACCTCTCTGCCCCCTGTAGATTATATATAGTCTCTATACTGGCACACATCACCTCTCTGCCCCCTGTAGATTATATACAGTCTCTATACTGGCACACATAACCTCTCTGCCCCCTGTAGATTATATACAGTCTCTATACTGGCACACATAACCTCTCTGCCCCCTGTAGATTATATACAGTCTCTATACTGGCACACATAACCTCTCTGTCCCCTATAGATTATGTACATTCTCTATACTGGCACACATCACCTCTCTGCCCCCTGTAGATTATATACATTCTCTATACTGGCACACATAACCTCTCTGTCCCCTATAGATTATGTACATTCTCTATACTGGCACACATCACCTCTCTGCCCCTTGTAGATTCTATACATTCTCTATACTGGCACACATAACCTCTCTGTCCCCTATAGATTATGTACATTCTCTATACTGGCACACATCACCTCTCTGCCCCCTGTAGATTATATACATTCTCTATACTGGCACACATCACCTCTCTGCCCCTTGTAGATTCTATACATTCTCTATACTGGCACACATAACCTCTCTGCCCCCTGTAGATTATATATAGTCTCTATACTGGCACACATCACCTCTCTGCCCCCTATAGATACTATACATTCTCTATACTGGCACACATCACCTCTCTGCCCCCTGTAGATTCTATACATTCTCTATACTGGCACACATAACCTCTCTGTCCCCTATAGATTATGTACATTCTCTATACTGGCACACATCACCTCTCTGCCCCCTGTAGATTATATACATTCTCTATACTGGCACACATCACCTCTCTGCCCCTTGTAGATTCTATACATTCTCTATACTGGCACACATAACCTCTCTGCCCCCTGTAGATTATATATAGTCTCTATACTGGCACACATCACCTCTCTGCCCCCTATAGATACTATACATTCTCTATACTGGCACACATCACCTCTCTGCCCCCTATAGATTCTATACATTCTCTATACTGGCACACATCACCTCTCTGCCCCCTGTAGATTATATATAGTCTCTATACTGGCACACATCACCTCTCTGCCCCCTGTAGATTCTATACTGGCACACATCACCGCCTTCCCTGTATAGATTCATCCATTTACTCGCTGTATGAATTCTACATCGGCAGGTATGTATATTTAGCTGGTGGTCACTTACCTTCAGTTGCTTGAGTTGTGGGGACGGTCTGGTGGAGGCGCCCACTATCAGTAGGGTCACCACAATGAGTGCTGAGGTTCCTTTCATTTTGGGGATATACTGGGTGGGATCTGTAGCCCTATGGGGTCTCCTTAGGGTCAGTCGGTGATTTCAGGTGACTGGAGTTGGGGGTCTATCCTGATACTTCAGGACTGGTCAGTTCTGAAGACTGAGGGTGTGATCAGGAATATATATATGGAAGGAACTGGGGGGATGGGGGGGGGGGTTGTTTAATGGTTGAGGGAGGTGAGTGTTACCCTGGGATACCCTCTCATCCCGTTACAGGGGGCTTAGGAATGTCACCCCCTCCTCCAACACCCCACTGAATCTGAATCACACATAGCAACTGACAGAGGTGTAGAGGCCAAATGTAAGAAAAGATCAGAAATGGAACAGATTACATGATTATGTATGTATTTATAGATCCGCTATGTCTGCTCTAGAACGTCACAGGCCACCTGTGCTCCAGAAGGTGTCAGTCACAGGCCACCTGTGCTCCAGAAGGTGTCAGTCACAGGCCACCTGTGCTCCAGAAGGTGTCAGTCACAGGCCACCTGTGCTCCAGAAGGTGTCAGTCACAGGCCACCTGTGCTCCAGAAGGTGTCAGTCACAGGCCACCTGTGCTCCAGAAGGTGTCAGTCACAGGCCACCTGTGCTCCAGAAGGTGTCAGTCACAGGCCACCTGTGCTCCAGAAGGTGTCAGTCACAGGCCACCTGTGCTCCAGAAGGTGTCGGTCACAGGCCACCTGTGCTCCAGAAGGTGTCAGTCACAGGCCACCTGTGCTCCAGAAGGTGTCAGTCACAGGCCACCTGTGCTCCAGAAGGTGTCAGTCACAGGCCACCTGTGCTCCAGAAGGTGTCAGTCACAGGCCACCTGTGCTCCAGAAGGTGTCAGTCACAGGCCACCTGTGCTCCAGAAGGTGTCAGTCACAGGCCACCTGTGCTCCAGAACGTCTCAGTCACAGGCCACCTGTGCTCCAGAAGGTGTCAGTCACAGGCCACCTGTGCTCCAGAACGTCTCAGTCACAGGCCACCTGTGCTCCAGAACGTCTCAGTCACAGGCCACCTGTGCTCCAGAACGTCTCAGACACAGGCCACCTGTGCTCCAGAACGTGTCAGTCACAGGCCACCTGTGCTCCAGAACGTCTCAGTAACAGGCCACCTGTGCTCCAGAACGTCTCAGTCATAGGCCACCTGTGCTCCAGAAGGTGTCAGTCAAAGACCACCTGTGCTCCAGAACGTGTCAGTCACAGGCCACCTCTGCTCCAGAACGTGTCAGTCACAGGCCACCTGTGCTCCAGAACGTGTCAGTCACAGGCCACCTGTGCTCCAGAACGTCTCAGTAACAGGCCACCTGTGCTCCAGAACGTCTCAGTCACAGGCCACCTGTGCTCCAGAACGTCTCAGACACAGGCCACCTGTGCTCCAGAACGTCTCAGACACAGGCCACCTGTGCTCCAGAACGTGTCAGTCACAGGCCACCTGTGCTCCAGAACGTGTCAGTCACAGGCCACCTGTGCTCCAGAACGTGTCAGTCACAGGCCACCTGTGCTCCAGAACGTGTCAGTCACAGGCCACCTGTGCTCCAGAACGTGTCAGTCAAAGACCACCTGTGCTCCAGAACGTGTCAGTCACAGGCCACCTGTGCTCCAGAACGTGTCAGTCACAGGCCACCTGTGCTCCAGAACGTGTCAGTCACAGGCCACCTGTGCTCCAGAACGTCTCAGTCACAGGCCACCTGTGCTCCAGAACGTGTCAGTCACAGGCCACCTGTGCTCCAGAACGTCTCAGACACAGGCCACCTGTGCTCCAGAACGTCTCAGTCACAGGCCACCTGTGCTCCAGAACGTGTCAGTCACAGGCCACCTATGCTCCAGAACTTATCAGTAAGAGATCTCCTGTGCTCCACAATGTGTTAGTGAGAAGTCATCTGTGCTCCAGGAGTCAACAAAATGTGTCTGGTTGTCCATACTACTATGTGTCAGTAAAATGTGCTCCGTGGTCAGTACAATGTGTCAGTAAGATGTGGTCAGTCCCATGTGTCAGTAAGAGGCGCCCAGTGGTCAGTCCCATGTGTCAGTAAGAGGCGCCCAGTGGTCAGTCCCATGTGTCAGTAAGAGGTGCCCAGTGGTCAGTCCTATGTGTCAGTAAAAGGTGCCCAGTGGTCAGTCCTATGTGTCAGTAAGAGGTGCCCAGTGGTCAGTCCCATGTGTCAGTAAGAGGTGCCCAGTGGTCAGTCCCATGTGTCAGTAAGAGGTGCCCAGTGGTCAGTCCTATGTGTCAGTAAGAGGTGCCCAGTGGTCAGTCCCATGTGTCAGTAAGAGGTGCCCAGTGGTCAGTCCCATGTGTCAGTAAGAGGTGCCCAGTGGTCAGTCCCATGTGTCAGTAAGAGGTGCCCAGTGGTCAGTCCCATGTGTCAGTAAGAGGTGCCCAGTGGTCAGTCCTATGTGTCAGTAAAAGGTGCCCAGTGGTCAGTCCCATGTGTCAGTAAGAGGTGCCCAGTGGTCAGTCCCATGTGTCAGTAAAATGTGCCCAGTGGTCAGTCCCAGGTGTCAGTAAGAGGTGCCCAGTGGTCAGTCCCATGTGTCAGTAAGAGGTGCCCAGTGGTCAGTCCCATGTGTCAGTAAGAGGTGCCCAGTGGTCAGTCCCATGTGTCAGTAAGAGGTGCCCAGTGGTCAGTCCTAGGTGTCAGTAAGAGGTGCCCAGTGGTCAGTCCTATGTGTCAGTAAGAGGTGCCCAGTGGTCAGTCCCATGTGTCAGTAAGAGGTGCCCAGTGGTCAGTCCCATGTGTCAGTAAGAGGTGCCCAGTGGTCAGTCCTATGTGTCAGTAAAATGTGCCCAGTGGTCAGTCCTAGGTGTCAGTAAGAGGTGCCCAGTGGTCAGTCCTAGGTGTCAGTAAGAGGTGGTCAGTCCTATGTGTCAGTAAGAGGTGCCCAGTGGTCAGTCCTAGGTGTCAGTAAGAGGTGCCCAGTGGTCAGTCCCATGTGTCAGTAAGAGGTGCCCAGTGGTCAGTCCTAGGTGTCAGTAAGAGGTGCCCAGTGGTCAGTCCTAGGTGTCAGTAAGAGGTGCCCAGTGGTCAGTCCTAGGTGTCAGTAAGAGGTGCCCAGTGGTCAGTCCTAGGTGTCAGTAAGAGGTGCCCAGTGGTCAGTCCTAGGTGTCAGTAAGAGGTGCCCAGTGGTCAGTCCTAGGTGTCAGTAAGAGGTGCCCAGTGGTCAGTCCTAGGTGTCAGTAAGAGGCGCCCAGTGGTCAGTCCTAGGTGTCAGTAAGAGGCGCCCAGTGGTCAGTCCTAGGTGTCAGTAAGAGGTGCCCAGTGGTCAGTCCTATGTGTCAGTAAGAGGTGCCCAGTGGTCAGTCCTAGGTGTCAGTAAAAGGCGCCCAGTGGTCAGTCCTATGTGTCAGTAAGAGGCGCCCAGTGGTCAGTCCCATGTGTCAGTAAAAGGCGCCCAGTGGTCAGTCCCATGTGTCAGTAAGAGGTGGTCAGTCCTAGGTGTCAGTAAGAGGTGGTCGGTGGTCAGTCCTAGGTGTCAGTAAGAGGTGGTCGGTGGTCAGTCCTAGGTGTCAGTAAGAGGTGGTCGGTGGTCAGTCCTAGGTGTCAGTAAGCAGTCATTCTCGGCTCTAGATACACGCCGTCTCTTTTGTTCACTGGATTACAATCCTCCTCGTTATATCCACTAATTACTGGAGAGGATCAGTGTAATCTACTGTAATCCCTCCATACATCACCCCGGAGACACCCAGCGGGGCACGGCCAGCGGGGACAGGGCAGAGGGGGCATGGGGCGGGCGGAGAGAACAGCACAGGATGATGGTTGGGGTAGTAGATGGGACAGGATAATGGTTGGAGTAGTAGATGGGACAGGATGATGGTTGGGGTAGTAGATGATATAGGATGATGTTTGATGTAGTGGATGGGACAGGATGATGGTTGGGGTAGTAAATGGGATAGGATGATGGTTGGGGTAGTAAATGGGATAGGATGATGGTTGGAGTAGTAGATGAGACAGGATGATGTTTGGAGTAGTAGATGGGACAGGATGATGGTTGATGTAGTAGATGGGACAGGATGATGGTTGATGTAGTAGATGGGACAGGATGATGGTTGGGGTAGTAGATGGGATAGGATGATGGTTGGAGTAGTAGATGGGACAGGATGATGGTTGATGTAGTAGATGGGACAGGATGATGGTTGGGGTAGTAGATGATACAGGATGATGGTTGGAGTAGTAGATGGGATAGGATGATGGTTGATGTAGTAGATGGGACAGGATGATGGTTGATGTAGTAGATGGGACAGGATGATGGTTGATGTAGTAGATGATACAGGATGATGGTTGATGTAGTAGATGGGACAGGATGATGGTTGGGGTAGTAGATGATACAGGATGATGGTGTAGTAGTAGATGGGACAGGATGATGGTTGATGTAGTAGATGGGACAGGATGATGGTTGATGTAGTAGATGATACAGGATGATGGTTGATGTAGTAGATGGGACAGGATGATGGTTGGGGTAGTAGATGATACAGGATGATGGTGTAGTAGTAGCAGTATACAGGGCATTGGGAGGTTAATGATGGGGGTGATGGGTTGGGGGGGGGATTCCTTTCACGGCCCCATTACTGTAAAGCCTCTTAAAGGAGCCGATGAATGCCCGCCGCCTTTATGTGGGCCCCACGTCAACTGTGACGTCCGCTCAGGAATGTGCTGGGAATAAACGGAGCCAGACAAAGCCCCCCATAAATCTGAGGGACAAAGGGGGCGTCTGGACGGCCATTGTACAGGGGGCTAAATATGAGGGTCCCGGGTGATGGATGAGCGGACACAATGCGGAGACCCCCAGCTCTGACGTCACTGGCACTAGAGGGGTTAAAGAGCTTCATCACCTTCTTGTCAGGCCTGGTCCTGGGAAAGCTGGGTGACAGGGTGACCACCCTGACCAATGTATGGCTGCAAATCAGACTCGTGGAAAGCTGGGTGACCGCAGGAGACGTCCTCTGTAACCGGACAGAGCCGGGAAAGCTGGGTGATCGCAGGAGACGTCCTCTGTAACCGGACAGAGCCGGGAAAGCTGGGTGATCTCAGGAGACGTCCTCTGTAACCGGACAGAGCCGGGAAAGCTGGGTGATCTCAGACGTCCTCTGTAACCTGACAGAGCCGGGAAAGCTGGGTGATCTCAGGAGACGTCCTCTGTAACCGGACAGAGCCGGGAAAGCTGGGTGATCGCAGGAGACGTCCTCTGTAACCGGACAGAGCCGGGAAAGCTGGGTGATCTCAGGAGACGTCCTCTGTAACCGGACAGAGCCGGGAAAGCTGGGTGATAGCAGGAGACGTCCTCTGTAACCGGACAGAGCCGGGAAAGCTGGGTGATCTCAGGAGACGTCCTCTGTAACCGGACAGAACCGGGAAAGCTGGGTAATCTCAGGAGACGTCCTCTGTAACCGGACAGAGCCGGGAAAGCTAAGTGATCGCAGGAGACGTCCTCTGTAACCGGACAGAGCCGGGAAAGCTGGGTGACCGCAGGAGACGTCCTCTGTAACCGGACAGAGCCGGGAAAGCTGGGTGATCGCAGGAGACGTCCTATGTAACCGGACAGAGCCGGGAAAGCTGGGTGATCTCAGGAGACGTCCTCTGTAACCGGACAGAGCCGGGAAAGCTGGGTGACCGCAGGAGACGTCCTCTGTAACCGGACAGAGCCGGGAAAGCTGGGTGATCTCAGGAGACGTCCTCTGTAACCGGACAGAGCCGGGAAAGCTGGGTGACCGCAGGAGACGTCCTCTGTAACCGGACAGAGCCGGGAAAGCTGGGTGATCTCAGGAGACGTCCTCTGTAACCGGACAGAGCCGGGAAAGCTGGGTGACCGCAGGAGACGTCCTCTGTAACCGGACAGAGCCGGGAAAGCTGGGTGACCGCAGGAGACGTCCTCTGTAACCGGACAGAGCCGGGAAAGCTGGGTGACCGCAGGAGACGTCCTCTGTAACCGGACAGAGCCGGGAAAGCTGGGTGATCTCAGGAGACGTCCTCTGTAACCGGACAGAGCCGAGAAAGCTGGGTGATCGCGGGAGACGTCCTCTGTAACCGGACAGAGCCGGGAAAGCTGGGTGATCTCGGGAGACGTCCTCTGTAACCGGACAGAGCCGGGAAAGCTGGGTGATCTCGGGAGACGTCCTCTGTAACCGGACAGAGCCGGGAAAGCTGGGTGATCTCGGGAGACGTCCTCTGTAACCGGACAGAGCCGGGAAAGCTGGGTGATCTCGGGAGACGTCCTCTGTAACCGGACAGAGCCGGGAAAGCTGGGTGATCTCGGGAGACGTCCTCTGTAACCGGACAGAGCCGGGAAAGCTGGGTGATCGCGGGAGACGTCCTCTGTAACCGGACAGAGCCGGGAAAGCTGGGTGATCGCGGGAGACGTCCTCTGTAACCGGACAGAGCCGGGAAAGCTGGGTGACCGCAGGAGACGTCCTCTGTAACCGGACAGAGCCGGGAAAGCTGGGTGATCTCAGGAGATGTCCTCTGTAACCGGACAGAGCCGGGAAAGCTGGGTGATCTCAGGAGACGTCCTCTGTAACCGGACAGAGCCGGGAAAGCTGGGTGATCTCAGGAGACGTCCTCTGTAACCGGACAGAGCCGGGAAAGCTGGGTGATCTCAGGAGACGTCCTCTGTAACCGGACAGAGCCGGGAAAGCTGGGTGATCTCGGGAGACGTCCTCTGTAACCGGACAGAGCCGGGAAAGCTGGGTGATCTCGGGAGACGTCCTCTGTAACCGGACAGAGCCGGGAAAGCTGGGTGATCTCGGGAGACGTCCTCTGTAACAGGACAGAGCCGGGAAAGCTGGGTGACCGCAGGAGACGTCCTATGTAACCGGACAGAGCCGGGAAAGCTGGGTGATCTCAGGAGACGTCCTCTGTAACCGGACAGAGCCGGGAAAGCTGGGTGACCGCAGGAGACGTCCTCTGTAACCGGATAGAGCCGGGAAAGCTGGGTGATCGCAGGAGACGTCCTCTGTAACCGGACAGAGCCGGGAAAGCTGGGTGATCGCAGGAGACGTCCTATGTAACCGGACAGAGCCGGGAAAGCTGGGTGACCGCAGGAGACGTCCTCTGTAACCGGACAGAGCCGGGAAAGCTGGGTGATCTCAGGAGACGTCCTCTGTAACCGGACAGAGCCGGGAAAGCTGGGTGACCGCAGGAGACGTCCTCTGTAACCGGACAGAGCCGGGAAAGCTGGGTGACCGCAGGAGACGTCCTCTGTAACCGGACAGAGCCGGGAAAGCTGGGTGATCTCAGGAGACGTCCTCTGTAACCGGACAGAGCCGGGAAAGCTGGGTGATCTCAGGAGACGTCCTCTGTAACCGGACAGAGCCGGGAAAGCTGGGTGATCTCAGGAGACGTCCTCTGTAACCGGACAGAGCCGGGAAAGCTGGGTGACCGCAGGAGACGTCCTCTGTAACCGGACAGAGCCGGGAAAGCTGGGTGATCTCAGGAGACGTCCTCTGTAACCGGACAGAGCCGGGAAAGCTGGGTGATCTCAGGAGACGTCCTATGTAACCGGACAGAGCCGGGAAAGCTGGGTGATCTCAGGAGACGTCCTCTGTAACCGGACAGAGCCGGGAAAGCTGGGTGATCGCAGGAGACGTCCTCTGTAACCGGACAGAGCCGGGAAAGCTGGGTGACCGCAGGAGACGTCCTCTGTAACCGGACAGAGCCGGGAAAGCTGGGTGACCGCAGGAGACGTCCTCTGTAACCGGACAGAGCCGGGAAAGCTGGGTGATCTCAGGAGACGTCCTCTGTAACCGGACAGAGCCGGGAAAGCTGGGTGACCGCAGGAGACGTCCTCTGTAACCGGACAGAGCCGGGAAAGCTGGGTGACCGCAGGAGACGTCCTCTGTAACCGGACAGAGCCGGGAAAGCTGGGTGATCGCAGGAGACGTCCTCTGTAACCGGACAGAGCCGGGAAAGCTGGGTGATCTCAGGAGACGTCCTCTGTAACCGGACAGAGCCGGGAAAGCTGGGTGACCGCAGGAGACGTCCTCTGTAACCGGACAGAGCCGGGAAAGCTGGGTGACCGCAGGAGACGTCCTCTGTAACCGGACAGAGCCGGGAAAGCTGGGTGACCGCAGGAGACGTCCTCTGTAACCGGACAGAGCCGGGAAAGCTGGGTGATCTCAGGAGACGTCCTCTGTAACCGGACAGAGCCGGGAAAGCTGGGTGATCGCGGGAGATGTCCTCTGTAACCGGACAGAGCCGGGAAAGCTGGGTGACCGCAGGAGATGTCCTCTATCCAGCTTTTCCAGATAGGACACAAGACGATCTTCGGGCTGTGTGGACAGGAGGGGGTTAAGTTTTCCTGTATTTGATTGTGTTTTCAGCAAGTCACATGAAGTGACAGTAATGAGGAGCAATGTTCTGCAGAGGGAAGGGGGGGGGGGGGGTACTGGGGGCAAAGGTCACTCTTAAAGGACATGACGTGTGCAGCAGCTCTGAATTCAGTGCCTATCGCCCTTGTATAGGAAAGTGTCAGTCTTCACTGTCATTCTGATATTCTATTCATGGCCGCTGTCTCCTCTCTGTGTCACCAGGATCAGGGGCTAAAGTCGCCAAAACTTCTGTCACATCTGTTGGGAGAATAGCGCGGAGGAACCTCGGATCTGCCACAATAGTCACCACCAGAGCTGCAATTACAATTGTACATCATGCTCTGTTCTCCAGTCACCTCCAGAGCTGCATTTACAATGCTGCTTACATTATGTTCAGTGCTCCTGTGATCTCCAAAACTGCATTTAAAATTTTAATTGTGTCATGTTCTGTGCTCCAGTCACCTCCGGAGCAGTAGTCACAGGTCTGTTGTTTCATTGTGATCTGTGCTCCAGTCACCTCCAGAGCTTCAATAATAATTTTGCTGTTACATTGTGTTCTGTACTCCAGTCACTTCCAGAGCAGCAGTCACAGTTCTGCTGTTACATTCTGTAATGAGCTCCAGTTACCTCCAGAGCAGCAGTCACGATTATGATGTTACATTGTGTAATGTGCTCCAGTCACCTCCAGAGCTGCAGTCACAGTTCTGATTTTACATTGTGTAATGTGCTCCAGTCAACTCCAGAGCAGCAGTCACAGTTCTGATTTTACATTGTGTATTGTGCTCCAGTTACCTCCAGAGCAGCAGTCACAATTATAATGTTACATTGTGTAATGTGCTCCAGTCACCTCCAGAGCTGCAGTCACAGTTCTGCTGTTACATTGTGTTCTGTGCTACAGTCACCTCCAGAGCAGCAGTCACAGTTCTGCTGTTATATTGTGTTCAGTGCTCCAGTTACCTCCAGAGCAGCAGTCACAGTTCTGCTGTTACATTGTGTTCTGTTCTCCAGTCACCTCCAGAGCTGCAGTCACAGTTGTGCTGTTACTTTGTGTTCTGTGCTCCAGTCACCATCCGAGCAGCAGTCACAGTTCTGCTGTTACATTGTGTTCAGTGCTCCAGTCACCTCCAGAGCAGCAGTCACAGTTCTGCTGTTACTTTGTGTTCTGCGCTCCAGTCACCTCCAGAGCTGCAGTCACAGGTCTGCTGTTACATTGTGTTCAGTGCTCCAGTTAGCTCGAGAGCAGCAGTCACAGTTCTGCTGTTACATTGTGTTCTGTGCTCCAGTCACCTCCAGAGCAGCAGTCACAGTTCTGCTGTTACTTTGTGTTCTGCGCTCCAGTCACCTCCAGAGCTGCAGTCACAGGTCTACTGTTACATTGTGTTCAGTGCTCCAGTCACCTCCAGAGCAGCAGTCACAGTTCTGCTGTTACATTGTGTTCAGTGCTCCAGTCACCTCCAGAGCAGCAGTCACAGATCTGCTGTTACATTGTGTTCAGTGCTCCAGTCACCTCCAGAGCAGCAGTCACAGATCTGCTGTTACTTTGTGTTCTGTGCTCCAGTCACCTCTAGAGCAGCAGTCAATGTTCTGCTGTAACATTGTGTTCTGTGGTCTCGTCACCTCCAGAGCAGCAGTCACAGTTCTGCTGTTACATTGTTTTCTGTGCTCCAGTCACCTCCAGAGCAGCAGTCACAGTTCTGCTGTTACATTGTTTTCTGTGCTCCAGTCACATCCAGAGCAGCAGTTACAGTTCTGCTGTTACATTGTGTTATGTGCTCCAGTCACTTCCATAGCAGCAGTCACGGTTCTACTGTTACATTGTTTTCTGTGCTCCAGTCACATCCAGAGCACCAGTCATGGTTGTGCTGTTACATTGTGTTCTGTGCTCCAGTCACCTCCAGAGCTGCAGTCACGGTTCTGCTGTTACATTGTGCTCTGTGCTCCAGTCACCTCCAGAGCAGCAGGCACAGTTCTGCTGTTACATTGTGTTCACTGCTCCAGTCACCTTCAGAGCAGCAGTCACAGTTCTGCTGTTACATTGTGTTCTGTGCTCCAGTCCCCTCCAGAGCAGCAGTCACAGTTCTGCTGTTACTTTGTGTTCTGTGCTCTAGTCACCTCTAAAACAGCAGTCACGGTTCTGCTTTTATAATGTTTTCTGTGCTCTATTTACCTCCAGAGCAGCAGTCACAGGTCTGATGTTACACTGTGTTATGTGCTCCAGTCACCTCCAGAGCTGCAGTCACGGTTCTGCTGTTACATTGTGTTCTGTGCTCCAGTCACCTCCAGAGCTGCAGTCACAGTTCTGCTGTTACATTGTGCTATGTGCTCCAGTCACCTCCAGAACAGCAGTCACAATTCTGCTGTTACATTTTGTTCTGTGCTCCAGTTACTTCCAGAGCAGCAGTCACAATTCTGCTGTTACATTTTGTTCTGTGCTCCAGTTACCTCCAGAGCAGCAGTCACAATTCTGCTGTTACACTGTGTTCTGTACTCCAGTTACCTCCAGAGCAGCAGTCACAGATCTGCTGTAACACTGTGTTCTGTGCTCCAGTCGCCTCCAGAGCAGCAGTCACAGTTCTGCTGTTACACTGTCTTCTGTACTCCAGTCACCTCTAGAGCAGCAGTCACAGGTCTGCTGTTACACTGTGTTCTGTACTCCAGTCACCTCCAGAGCAGCAGTCACAGTTCTGCTGTAACACTGTGTTCTGTACTCCAGTCACCTCTAGAGCAGCAGTCACAGTTGTGCTGTGTCTAGTGTCCTGCAGTAAGTGGTAAATGTGCAGAGGGCGGGGGGGGGGGGGGGGGGGGGGGGAGGGGGATCCATTTCGGTTACACTGGTCACATGACGTCCTGTTGCGGTGTCCCCTCAGTGTCCGGTCCTCCCACAGCGCCTCCACAGGAGTGAAGCTGCACTACACACAGGGCAGGGCACCAGATACATCCTACCACAGCTGCAGCTGCGTCACAGTGTGTGGGGCATTGACGAGGAAAGAGGCCGGCACAGAGATCCACAGCAGTCAAGTCCTCCTCTATAGATCCGGTGATCACATGACCCCATGTATCTGATGGACCGTACACTGCGGCCTCCTCTATAGATCCGGTGATCACATGACCCCATGTATCTGATGGACCGTACACTGCGGCCTCCTCTATAGATCCGGTGATCACATGACCCCATGCATCTGATGGACCGTACACTGCGGCCTCCTCTATAGATCCGGTGATCACATGACCCCATGTATCTGATGGACCGTACACTGCGGCCTCCTCTATAGATCCAGTGATCACATGACCCCATGTATCTGATGGACGGTACACTGCGGCCTCCTCTATAGATCCGGTGATCACATGACCCCACGTATCTGATGGACCGTACACTGCGGCCTCCTCTATAGATCCAGTGATCACATGACCCCATGTATCTGATGGACCGTACACTGCGGCCTCCTCTATAGATCCGGTGATCACATGACCCCATGTATCTGATGGACCGTACAGTGCGGGATCCTCTATAGATCCGGTGATCACATGACTCCATGTATCTGATGGACCGTACACTGCGGCCTCCTCTATAGATCCGGTGATCACATGACCCCATGTATCTGATGGACCGTACACTGCGGCCTCCTCTATAGATCCGGTGATCACATGACCCCATGTATCTGATGGACCGTACACTGCGGCCTCCTCTATAGATCCGGTGATCACATGACCCCATGCATCTGATGGACCGTACACTGCGGCCTCCTCTATAGATCCGGTGATCACATGACCCCATGTATCTGATGGACCGTACACTGCGGCCTCCTCTATAGATCCAGTGATCACATGACCCCATGTATCTGATGGACGGTACACTGCGGCCTCCTCTATAGATCCGGTGATCACATGACCCCACGTATCTGATGGACCGTACACTGCGGCCTCCTCTATAGATCCAGTGATCACATGACCCCATGTATCTGATGGACCGTACACTGCGGCCTCCTCTATAGATCCGGTGATCACATGACCCCATGTATCTGATGGACCGTACAGTGCGGGATCCTCTATAGATCCGGTGATCACATGACTCCATGTATCTGATGGACCGTACACTGCGGCCTCCTCTATAGATCCGGTGATCACATGACTCCATGTATCTGATGGACCGTACACTGCGGCCTCCTCTATAGATCCGGTGATCACATGACCCCACGTATCTGATGGACCGTACACTGCGGCCTCCTCTATAGATCCAGTGATCACATGACCCCATGTATCTGATGGACCGTACACTGCGGCCTCCTCTATAGATCCGGTGATCACATGACCCCATGTATCTGATGGACCGTACAGTGCGGGATCCTCTATAGATCCGGTGATCACATGACCCCATGTATCTGATGGACCGTACACTGCGGCCTCCTCTATAGATCCGGTGATCACATGACCCCATGTATCTGATGGACCGTACACTGCGGCCTCCTCTATAGATCCGGTGATCACATGACCCCATGCATCTGATGGACCGTACACTGCGGCCTCCTCTATAGATCCGGTGATCACATGACCCCATGTATCTGATGGACCGTACACTGCGGCCTCCTCTATAGATCCAGTGATCACATGACCCCATGTATCTGATGGACGGTACACTGCGGCCTCCTCTATAGATCCGGTGATCACATGACCCCACGTATCTGATGGACCGTACACTGCGGCCTCCTCTATAGATCCAGTGATCACATGACCCCATGTATCTGATGGACCGTACACTGCGGCCTCCTCTATAGATCCGGTGATCACATGACCCCATGTATCTGATGGACCGTACAGTGCGGGATCCTCTATAGATCCGGTGATCACATGACTCCATGTATCTGATGGACCGTACACTGCGGCCTCCTCTATAGATCCGGTGATCACATGACTCCATGTATCTGATGGACCGTACACTGCGGCCTCCTCTATAGATCCGGTGATCACATGACCCCACGTATCTGATGGACCGTACACTGCGGCCTCCTCTATAGATCCAGTGATCACATGACCCCATGTATCTGATGGACCGTACACTGCGGCCTCCTCTATAGATCCGGTGATCACATGACCCCATGTATCTGATGGACCGTACAGTGCGGGATCCTCTATAGATCCGGTGATCACATGACCCCATGTATCTGATGGACCGTACACTGCGGCCTCCTCTATAGATCCGGTGATCACATGACCCCATGTATCTGATGGACCGTACAGTGCGGCCTCCTCTATAGATCCGGTGATCACATGACCCCATGTATCTAATGGACCGTACACTGCGGCCTCCTCTATAGATCCGGGGATTACAAGACCCCATGTATCTGATGAACCGTACACTGCGGCCTCCTCTATAGATCCGGTGATCACATGACCCCATGTATCTGATGGACCGTACACTGCGGCCTCCTCTATAGATCCGGGGATTACATGACCCCATGTATCTGATGGACCGTACACTGCGGCCTCCTCTATAGATCCGGTGATCACATGACCCCATGTATCTGATGGACCGTACAGTGCGGCCTCCTCTATAGATCCGGTGATCACATGACCCCATGTATCTGATGGACCGTACACTGCGGCCTCCTCTATAGATCCGGGGGTCACATGACCCCATGTATCTGATGGACCGTACAGTGCGGCCTCCTCTATAGATCCGGGGATCACATGACCCCATGTATCTGATGGACCGTACAGTGCGGCCTCCTCTATAGATCCGGGGATCACATGACCCCATGTATCTGATGGACCGTACACTGCGGCCTCCTCTATAGATCCGGGGATCACATGACCCCTTGTAACTGATGGACCGTACACTGCGGCCTCCTCTATAGATCCGGTGATCACATGACCCCATGTATCTGATGGACCGTACACTGCGGCCTCCTCTATAGATCCGGGGATCACATGACCCCATGTAACTGATGGACCGTACACTGCGGCCTCCAATATAGATCCGGTGATCACATGACCCCATGTATCTGATGGACCGTACACTGCGGCCTCCTCTATAGATCCGGTGATTACATGACCCCATGTATCTGATGGACCGTACAGTGCGGGATCCTCTATAGATCCAGTGATCACATGACCCCATGTATCTGATGGACCGTACACTGCGGCCTCCTCTATAGATCTGATCACATGACCCCATGTATCTGATGGACCGTACACTGCGGCCTCCTCTATAGATCCGGTGATCACATGACCCCATGTAACTGATGGACCGTACAGTGCGGCCTCCTCTATAGATCCGGTGATCACATGACCCCATGTATCTGATGGACCGTACACTGCGGCCTCCTCTATAGATCCGGGGATCACATGACCCCATGTATCTGATGGACCGTACACTGCGGCCTCCTCTATAGATCCGGTGATCACATGACCCCATGTATCTGATGGACCGTACAGTGCGGCCTCCTCTATAGATCCGGGGATCACATGACCCCATGTATCTGATGGACCGTACACTGCGGCCTCCTCTATAGATCCGGGGATCACATGACCCCTTGTAACTGATGGACCGTACACTGCGGCCTCCTCTATAGATCCGGTGATCACATGACCCCATGTATCTGATGGACCGTACACTGCGGCCTCCTCTATAGATCCGGGGATCACATGACCCCATGTAACTGATGGACAGTGCACCCCGGCCTCCTCTATACTCTATAGATCCGGGGATCACATGACCCCATGTATCTGAAGGACCGTACACTGCGGCCTCCTCTATAGATCCGGTGATCACATGACCCCATGTAACTGATGGACCGTACAGTGCGGCCTCCTCTATAGATCCGGTGATCACATGACCCCATGTATCTGATGGACCGTACACTGCGGCCTCCTCTATAGATCCGGTGATCATATGACCCCATGTATCTGATGGACCGTACAGTGCGGCCTCCTCTATAGATCCGGGGATTACATGACCCCATGTATCTGATGGACCGTACACTGCGGCCTCCTCTATAGATCCGGGGATCACATGACCCCATGTAACTGATGGACCGTACACTGCGGCCTCCAATATAGATCCGGTGATCACATGACCCCATGTATCTGATGGACCGTACACTGCGGCCTCCTCTATAGATCCGGTGATTACATGACCCCATGTATCTGATGGACCGTACAGTGCGGGATCCTCTATAGATCCAGTGATCACATGACCCCATGTATCTGATGGACCGTACACTGCGGCCTCCTCTATAGATCTGATCACATGACCCCATGTATCTGATGGACCGTACACTGCGGCCTCCTCTATAGATCCGGTGATCACATGACCCCATGTAACTGATGGACCGTACAGTGCGGCCTCCTCTATAGATCCGGTGATCACATGACCCCATGTATCTGATGGACCGTACACTGCGGCCGCCTCTATAGATCCGGGGATCACATGACCCCATGTATCTGATGGACCGTACACTGCGGCCTCCTCTATAGATCCGGTGATCACATGACCCCATGTATCTGATGGACCGTACAGTGCGGCCTCCTCTATAGATCCGGGGATCACATGACCCCATGTATCTGATGGACCGTACACTGCGGCCTCCTCTATAGATCCGGGGATCACATGACCCCTTGTAACTGATGGACCGTACACTGCGGCCTCCTCTATAGATCCGGTGATCACATGACCCCATGTATCTGATGGACCGTACACTGCGGCCTCCTCTATAGATCCGGGGATCACATGACCCCATGTAACTGATGGACCGTACACTGCGGCCTCCAATATAGATCCGGTGATCACATGACCCCATGTATCTGATGGACCGTACACTGCGGCCTCCTCTATAGATCCGGTGATTACATGACCCCATGTATCTGATGGACCGTACAGTGCGGGATCCTCTATAGATCCAGTGATCACATGACCCCATGTATCTGATGGACCGTACACTGCGGCCTCCTCTATAGATCTGATCACATGACCCCATGTATCTGATGGACCGTACACTGCGGCCTCCTCTATAGATCCGGTGATCACATGACCCCATGTAACTGATGGACCGTACAGTGCGGCCTCCTCTATAGATCCGGTGATCACATGACCCCATGTATCTGATGGACCGTACACTGCGACCTCCTCTATAGATCCGGTGATCACATGACCCCATGTAACTGATGGACCGTACAGTGCGGGATCCTCTATAGATCCGGTGATCACATGACCCCATGTATCTGATGGACAGTGCACCCCGGCCTCCTCTATACTCTATAGATCCGGGGATCACATGACCCCATGTATCTGAAGGACCGTACACTGCGGCCTCCTCTATAGATCCGGTGATCACATGACCCCATGTAACTGATGGACCGTACAGTGCGGCCTCCTCTATAGATCCGGTGATCACATGACCCCATGTATCTGATGGACCGTACACTGCGGCCTCCTCTATAGATCCGGTGATCACATGACCCCATGTATCTGATGGACCGTACAGTGCGGCCTCCTCTATAGATCCGGGGATTACATGACCCCATGTATCTGATGGACCGTACACTGCGGCCTCCTCTATAGATCCGGTGATCACATGACCCCATGTATCTGATGGACCGTACAGTGCGGCCTCCTCTATAGATCCGGGGATTACATGACCCCATGTATCTGATGGACCGTACAGTGCGGCCTCCTCTATAGATCCGGTGATCACATGACCCCATGTATCTGATGGACCGTACACTGCGGCCTCCTCTATAGATCCGGTGATCACATGACCCCATGTAACTGATGGACCCTGCACTGCGGCCTCCTCTATAGATCCGGTGATCACATGACCCAATGTATCTGATGGACCGTACACTGCGGCCTCCTCTATAGATCCGGTGATCACATGACCCCATGTATCTGATGGACCGTACACTGCGGCCTCCTCTATAGATCCGGGGATCACATGACCTCATGTATCTGATGGACCGTACACTGCGGCCTCCTCTATAGATCCGGTGATCACATGACCCCATGTATCTGATGGACCGTACAGTGCGGCCTCCTCTATAGATCCGGTGATCACATGACCCCATGTATCTGATGGACCGTACACTGCGGCCTCCAATATAGATCCAGTGATCACATGACCCCATGTATCTGATGGACCGTACACTGCGGCCTCCTCTATAGATCCGGGGATCACATGACCTCATGTATCTGATGGACCGTACACTGCGGCCTCCTCTATAGATCCGGTGATCACATGACCCTATGTATCTGATGGACCGTACACTGCGGCCTCCTCTATAGATCCAGGGATCACATGACCCCATGTATCTGATGGACCGTACACTGCGGCCTCCTCTATAGATCCGGTGATCACATGACCCCATGTATCTGATGGACCGTACACTGCGGCCTCCTCTATAGATCCGGTGATCACATGACCCCATGTATCTGATGGACCGTACACTGCGGCCTCCTCTATAGATCCGGTGATCACATGACCCCATGTATCTGATGGACCGTACAGTGCGGCCTCCTCTATAGATCCGGGGATCACATGACCCCATGTATCTGATGGACCGTACAGTGCGGCCTCTATAGATCCGGGGATCACATGACTCCATGTATCTGATGGACCGTACAGTGCGGCCTCCTCTATAGATCCGGGGATCACATGACCCCATGTATCTGATGGACCGTACAGTGCGGCCTCTATAGATCCGGGGATCACATGACTCCATGTATCTGATGGACTGTACACTGCGGCCTCCTCTATAGATCCAGTGATCACATGACCCCATATATCTGATGGACCGTACACTGCGGCCTCCTCTATAGATCCGGTGATCACATGACCCCATGTATCTGATGGACCGTACACTGCGGCCTCCTCTATAGATCCGGTGATCACATGACCCCATGTATCTGATGGACCTTACACTGCGGCCTCCTCTATAGATCCGGTGATCACATGACCCCATGTATCTGATGGACCGTACAGTGCGGCCTCCTCTATAGATCCGGGGATCACATGACCCCATGTATCTGATGGACCGTACACTGCGGCCTCCTCTATAGATCCGGTGATCACATGACCCCATGTATCTGATGGACCGTACAGTGCGGCCTCCTCTATAGATCCGGGGATCACATGACCCCATGTATCTGATGGACCGTACAGTGCGGCCTCTATAGATCCGGGGATCACATGACTCCATGTATCTGATGGACCGTACAGTGCGGCCTCCTCTATAGATCCGGTGATCACATGACCCCATGTATCTGATGGACCTTACACTGCGGCCTCCTCTATAGATCCGGTGATCACATGACCCCATGTATCTGATGGACCGTACAGTGCGGCCTCCTCTATAGATCCGGGGATCACATGACCCCATGTATCTGATGGACCGTACACTGCGGCCTCCTCTATAGATCCGGTGATCACATGACCCCATGTATCTGATGGACCGTACAGTGCGGCCTCCTCTATAGATCCGGGGATCACATGACCCCATGTATCTGATGGACCGTACAGTGCGGCCTCTATAGATCCGGGGATCACATGACTCCATGTATCTGATGGACCGTACAGTGCGGCCTCCTCTATAGATCCGGGGATCACATGACCCCATGTATCTGATGGACCGTACAGTGCGGCCTCTATAGATCCGGGGATCACATGACTCCATGTATCTGATGGACTGTACACTGCGGCCTCCTCTATAGATCCAGTGATCACATGACCCCATATATCTGATGGACCGTACACTGCGGCCTCCTCTATAGATCCGGTGATCACATGACCCCATGTATCTGATGGACCGTACACTGCGGCCTCCTCTATAGATCCGGTGATCACATGACCCCATGTATCTGATGGACCTTACACTGCGGCCTCCTCTATAGATCCGGTGATCACATGACCCCATGTATCTGATGGACCGTACAGTGCGGCCTCCTCTATAGATCCGGGGATCACATGACCCCATGTATCTGATGGACCGTACACTGCGGCCTCCTCTATAGATCCGGGGATCACATGACCCCATGTATCTGATGGACCGTACACTGCGGCCTCCTCTATAGATCCGGTGATCACATGACCCCATGTATCTGATGGACCGTACACTGCGGCCTCCTCTATAGATCCGGTGATCACATGACCCCATGTATCTGATGGACCGTACACTGCGGCCTCCTCTATAGATCCGGGGATCACATGACCCCATGTAACTGATGGACGGTACACTGCGGCCTCCAATATAGATCCGGTGATCACATGACTCCATGTATCTGATGGACCGTACACTGCGGCCTCCTCTATAGATCCGGTGATCACATGACCCCATGTATCTGATGGACCGTACACTGCGGCCTCCTCTTTAGATCCGGTGATCACATGACCCCATGTAACTGATGGACCGTACACTGCGGCCTCCTCTATAGATCCAGGGATCACATGATCCCATGTATATGATGGACCGTACACTGCGGCCTCCTCTATAGATCCGGTGATCACATGACCCCATGTAACTGATGGACCGTACACTGCGGCCTCCTCTATAGATCTGGTGATCACATGACCCCATGTATCTGATGGACCGTACACTGCGGCCTCCTCTATAGATCCAGTGATCACATGACCCCATGTATCTGATGGACCTTACACTGCGGCCTCCTCTATAGATCCGGTGATCACATGACCCCATGTATCTGATGGACCTTACACTGCGGCCTCCTCTATAGATCCAGGGATCACATGACCCCATGTATCTGATGGACCGTACAGTGCGGCCTCCTCTATAGATCCGGGGATTACATGACCCCATGTATCTGATGGACCGTACACTGCGGCCTCCTCTATAGATCCGGGGATCACATGACCCCATGTATATGATGGACCGTACACTGCGGCCTCCTCTATAGATCCAGTGATCACATGACCCCATGTATCTGATGGACCGTACACTGTGGCCTCCTCTATAGATCCGGTGATCACATGACCCCATGTAACTGATGGACCGTACACTGCGGCCTCCTTTATAGATCCGGTAATCACATGACCCCATGTATCTGATGGACCGTACACTGAGGCCTCCTCTATAGATCCGGGGATCACATGACCCCATGTAACTGATGGACCGTACACTGCGGCCTCCTCTATAGATCCGGTGATCACATGACCCCATGTATCTGATGGACCGTACACTGCGGCCTCCTCTATAGATCCGGTGATCACATGACCCCATGTATCTGATGGACCGTACACTGCGGCCTCCTCTATAGATCCGGTGATCACATGACCCCATGTATCTGATGGACCGTACAGTGCGGGATCCTCTATAGATCCGGGGATCACATGACCTCATGTATATGATGGACCGTACACTGCGGCCTCCTCTATAGATCCGGTGATCACATGACCCCATGTAACTGATGGACCGTACACTGCGGCCTCCTCTATAGATCCGGTGATCACATGACCCCATGTATCTGATGGACCGTACACTGCGGCCTCCTCTATAGATCCGGTGATCACATGACCCCATGTATCTGATGGACCGTACAGTGCGGCCTCCAATATAGATCCGGTGATCACATGACCCCATGTATCTGATGGACCGTACACTGCGGCCTCCTCTATAGATCCGGTGATCACATGACCCCATGTATCTGATGGACCGTACACTGCGACCTCCTCTATAGATCCGGTGATCACATGACCCCATGTATCTGATGGACCGTACACTGCGGCCTCCTCTATAGATCCGGTGATCACATGACTCCATGTAACTGATGTTCCGTACACTGCGGCCTCCTCTATAGATCCGGGGATCACATGACCCCATGTATCTGATGGACCGTACAGTGCGGCCTCCTCTATAGATCCGGGGATCACATGACCTCATGTATCTGATGGACCGTACAGTGCGGCCTCCTCTATAGATCCGGTGATCACATGACCCCATGTAACTGATGGACCGTACAGTGCGGCCTCCTCTATAGATCCGGGGATCACATGACCTCATGTATCTGATGGACCGTACAGTGCGGCCTCCTCTATAGATCCGGTGATCACATGACCCCATGTATCTGATGGACCGTACACTGCGGCCTCCTCTATAGATCCGGTGATCACATGACTCCATGTATCTGATGGACCTTACACTGCGGCCTCCTCTATAGATCCGGTGATCACATGACCCCATGTATCTGATGGACCGTACAGTGCGGCCTCCTCTATAGATCCGGGGATCACATGACCTCATGTATCTGATGGACCGTACAGTGCGGCCTCCTCTATAGATCCGGGGATCACATGACCCCATGTAACTGATGGACCGTACAGTGCGGCCTTCTCTATAGATCCGGTGATCACATGACCCCATGTATCTGATGGACCGTACACTGCGGCCTCCTCTATAGATCCAGTGATCACATGACCCCATGTATCTGATGGACCGTACACTGCGGCCTCCTCTATAGATCCGGGGATCACATGACCCCATGTATCTGATGGACCGTACACTGCGGCCTCCTCTATAGATCCGGTGATCACATGACCCCATGTATCTGATGGACCGTACACTGCGGCCTCCTCTATAGATCCGGGGATTACAAGACCCCATGTATCTGATGGACCGTACAGTGCGGCCTCCTCTATATATCCAGTGATCACATGACCCCATGTAACTGATGGACCGTACAGTGCGGCCTCCTCTATAGATCCGGTGATCACATGACCCCATGTAACTGATGGACCGTACAGTGCGGGATCCTCTATAGATCCGGTGATCACATGACCCCATGTATCTGATGGACCGTACACTGCGGCCTCCTCTATAGATCCGGTGATCACATGACCCCATGTATCTGATGGACCGTACACTGCGGCCTCCTCTATAGATCCGGTGATCACATGACCCCATGTATCTGATGGACCGTACACTGCGGCCTCCTCTATAGATCCGGTTATCACATGACCCCATGTATCTGATGGACCGTACACTGCGGCCTCCTCTATAGATCCGGTGATCACATGACCCCATGTAACTGATGGACCGTACACTGCGGCCTCCTCTATAGATCCGGGGATCACATGACCTCATGTATCTGATGGACCGTACACTGCGGCCTCCTCTATAGATCCGGGGATTACATGACCCCATGTATCTGATGGACCGTACACTGCGGCCTCCTCTATAGATCCGGGGATCACATGACCCCATGTATATGATGGACCGTACACTGCGGCCTCCTCTATAGATCCAGTGATCACATGACCCCATGTATCTGATGGACCGTACACTGCGGCCTCCTCTATAGATCCAGTGATCACATGACCCCATGTATCTGATGGACCGTACACTGCGGCCTCCTCTATAGATCCGGTGATCACATGACCCCATGTATCTGATGGACCGTACACTGCGGCCTCCTCTATAGATCCGGGGATCACATGACCTCATGTATCTGATGGACCGTACACTGCGGCCTCCTCTATAGATCCGGTGATCACATGACCCCATGTATCTGATGGACCGTACACTGCGGCCTCCTCTATAGATCCGGGGATTACAAGACCCCATGTATCTGATGGACCGTACAGTGCGGCCTCCTCTATAGATCCGGGGATCACATGACCCCATGTATCTGATGGACCGTACACTGCGGCCTCCTCTATAGATCCAGTGATCACATGACCCCATGTAACTGATGGACCGTACACTGCGGCCTCCTCTATAGATCCAGTGATCACATGACCCCATGTATCTGATGGACCGTACACTGCGGCCTCCTCTATAGATCCAGTGATCACATGACCCCATGTATCTGATGGACCGTACACTGCGGCCTCCAATATAGATCCGGGGATCACATGACCCCATGTATCTGATGGACCGTACAGTGCGGCCTCCTCTATAGATCCGGTGATCACATGCTGTATGTTGGGGGATCCTGTATATATTGGCCGCACATAACGCTCCCCCAATAACCCCACTGGAGACGTGACTACTGCAGGACGTTCTCCTTTAAATTATGGGGGGCGGTAGCCATTTGTGAACCCCGCCTTAGCAGTATACTGTAGCCAATCACAGACTAGTGAGCGGGTGTGGTCCATGTATAGCGCTCCGCCCTCCGTACGGCTTCGGCCAATTAGCACACAGACATGCTTCTATTTTCGTATCTTTTCCTTATATGTTTCGGTTTCCATAACGACAGTTCTCATCCAATCACCTCATGGGTTCCCAGGATTTCCGCCTACTATGACTCGGACGCCGCACCTCTTAATTGAGTGCGCATGCGTCTTCTTGACTAATGTAGCGATCGCATCAACTTCTTTCAGCCAATCAGCGATCTCTAGGATTTGAGTCCCACCCTTTTTAAGTGCCTTAGTTCTGATTGGTGACGGTATGGGATTTCAGACCAATCCGCGCTCAAGACTCACAACTTCCAGCCAATGGCTGTTTAGTCGGCCTTCTCAGCGCTCCAATCCTGTATCCGAAGGGTCTGCGTCCTCACATGAAGCTCGGAGCTGCGGGAAGCATGGAAGGGATCGAGGTGGAAGTGCGGGGCCCGGGGGGAGCGTTCTACACGGTGAGTTCACCCGGCAGTGCGGGCCCCAGCCCTCAGAACCCTTGGGGCCCCTAATAATACCTCTGTATAACCACTGACACCCCCAGTCATCAGTGTTGCCCCCAGAACCCGTGGGGCCCCTAATAATACCCCTGTATAATCTGACACCCCCAGACATCAGTGCTGCCCCCTATAACCCGTGGGGCCCCTAATAATACCTCTGTATAATCTCTGACACCCCCAGTCATCAGTGTTGCCCCCTATACCCTGTGGGGCCCCTAATAATACCTCTGTATAACCAGTGACACCCCCAGACATCAGTGCTGCCCCCTATAACCTGTGGGGCCCCTAATAATACCCCTGTATAACCAGTGACACCCCCAGACATCAGTGCTGCCCCCTATAACCCGTGGGGCCCCTAATGATACCCCTGTATAACCAGTGACACCCCCAGACATCAGTGGGGCCTCCTATAACCTGTGGGGCCCCTAATAATACCCCTGTATAACCAGTGACACCCCCAGACATCAGTGCTGCCCCCTATATCCTGTGGGGCCCCTAATAATACCCCTGTATAATCTGTGACACCCCCAGACATCAGTGCTGCCCCCTATAACCTGTGGGGCCCCTAATAATACCCCTGTATAATCTGTGACACCCCCAGTCATCAGTGCTGCCCCTTATAACCTGTGGGGCCCCTAATAATACCCCTGTATAATCTGTGACACCCCCAGTCATCAGTGCTGCCCCCTATAACCTGTGGGGCCCCTAATAATACCCCTGTATAACCAGTGACACCCCCAGACATCAGTGCTGCCCCCTATAACCCGTGGGGCCCCTAATAATACCCCTGTATAACCAGTGACACCCCCAGACATCTGTGGGGCCCCTAATAATACCCCTGTATAACCAGTGACACCACCAGACATCTGTGGGGCCCCTAATAATACCCCTGTATAACCACTGACACCCCCAGTCATCAGTGCTGCCCCCTATAACCTGTGGGGCCCCTAATAATACCCCTGTATAACCACTGACACCCCCAGACATCAGTGCTGCCCCCTATAACCCGTGGGGCCCCTAATAATACCCCTGTATAACCACTGACACCCCCAGTCATCAGTGCTGCCCCCTATAACCCGTGGGGCCCCTAATGATACCCCTGTATAACCAGTGACACCCCCAGACATCAGTGCTGCCCCCTATAACCCGTGGGGCCCCTAATAATACCCCTGTATAATCTGTGACACCCCCAGTCATCAGTGCTGCCTCCTATAACCTGTGGGGCCCCTAATAATACCCCTGTATAACCAGTGACACCCCCCAGACATCAGTGCTGCCCCCTATAACGTGTGGGGCCCCTAATAATACCTCTGTATAACCAGTGACACCCCCAGACATCAGTGCTGCCCCCAGAACCCGTGGGGCCCCTAATAATACCCCTGTATAACCAGTGACACCCCCAGACATCAGTGCTGCCCCCCATAACCTGTGGGGCCCCTAATAATACCCCTGTATAACCACTGACACCCCCAGACATCAGTGCTGCCCCCAGAACCCGTGGGGCCCCTAATAATACCCCTGTATAACCACTGACACCCCCAGACATCAGTGCTGCCCCCCAGAACCTGTGGGGCCCCTAATAATACCCCTGTATAACCAGTGACACCCCCAGTCATCAGTGCTGCCCCCTATAATGCGTGGGGCCCCTAATTATACCCCTGTATAACCAGTGACACCCCCAGACATCAGTGCTGCCCCCTATAACCTGTGGGGCCCCTAATAATACCCCTGTATAACCAGTGACACCACCAGACATCAGTGCTGCCCCCTATAACCTGTGGGGCCCCTAATAATACCCCTGTATAACCAGTGACACCACCAGACATCAGTGGGGCCCCTAATAATACCCCTGTATAACCAGTGACACCCCCAGACATCAGTGCTGCCCCCTATAACCTGTGGGGCCCCTAATAATACCTCTGAATAACCAGTGACACCCCCAGACATCAGTGCTGCCCCCTATAACCTGTGGGGCCCCTAATAATACCCCTGTATAATCTGTGACACCCCCAGACATCAGTGCTGCCCCCAGAACCCGTGGGGCCCCTAATAATACCCCTGTATAACCAGTGACACCCCCAGACATCAGTGCTGCCCCCTATAACCTGTGGGGCCCCTAATAATACCCCTGTATAATCAGTGACACCACCAGACATCAGTGCTGCCCCCTATAACCTGTGGGGCCCCTAATAATACCTCTGTATAACCAGTGACACCCCCAGACATCAGTGCTGCCCCCCAGAACCTGTGGGGCCCCTAATAATACCCCTGTATAACCACTGACACCCCCAGTCATCAGTGCTGCCCCCTATAACGCGTGGGGCCCCTAATTATACCCCTGTATAACCAGTGACACCCCCAGACATCAGTGCTGCCCCCTATAACCTGTGGGGCCCCCAATAATACCTCTGAATAACCAGTGACACCCCCAGACATCAGTGCTGCCCCCTATAACCTGTGGGGCCCCTAATAATACCCCTGTATAATCTGTGACACCCCCAGACATCAGTGCTGCCCCCAGAACCCGTGGGGCCCCTAATAATACCCCTGTATAACCAGTGACACCCCCAGACATCAGTGCTGCCCCCTATAACCTGTGGGGCCCCTAATAATACCCCTGTATAACCAGTGACACCACCAGACATCTGTGGGGCCCCTAATAATACCCCTGTATAACCAGTGACACCCCCAGACATCAGTGCTGCCCCCTATAACCTGTATGGCCCCTAATAATACCCCTGTATAACCAGTGACACCCCCAGACATCAGTGCTGCCCCCTATATCCTGTGGGGCCCCTAATAATACCCCTGTGTAGCCAGTGACACCCCCAGACATCAGTGCTGCCCCCTATATCCTGTGGGGCCCCTAATAATACCCCTGTATAATCTGTGACACCCCCAGACATCAGTGCTGCCCCCTATAACCTGTGGGGCCCCTAATAATACCCCTGTATAATCTGTGACACCCCCAGACATCAGTGCTGCCCCCTATAACCTGTGGGGCCCCTAATAATACCCCTGTATAACCAGTGACACCACCAGACATCAGTGCTGCCCCCCATAACCTGTGGGGCCCCTAATAATACCCCTGTATAACCACTGACACCCCCAGTCATCAGTGCTGCCCCCTATAACCTGTGGGGCCCCTAATAATACCTCTGAATAACCAGTGACACCACCAGACATCTGTGGGGCCCCTAATAATACCCCTGTATAACCAGTGACACCCCCAGACATCAGTGCTGCCCCCTATAACCTGTGGGGCCCCTAATAATACCCATGTATAACCAGTGACACCCCCAGTCATCAGTGCTGCCCCCTATAACCTGTGGGGCCCCTAATAATACCCCTGTATAACCACTGACACCCCCAGTCATCAGTGCTGCCCCCTATAACCTGTGGGGCCCCTAATAATACCTCTGAATAACCAGTGACACCCCCAGACATCAGTGCTGCCCCCTATAACCTGTGGGGCCCCTGATAATACGCCTGTATAATCTGTGACACCCCCAGACATCAGTGCTGCCCCCAGAACCCGTGGGGCCCCTAATAATACCCCTGTATAACCAGTGACACCCCCAGACATCAGTGCTGCCCCCTATAACCTGTGGGGCCCCTAATAATACCCCTGTATAACCAGTGACACCACCAGACATCTGTGGGGCCCCTAATAATACCTCTGAATAACCAGTGACACCCCCAGACATCAGTGCTGCCCCCTATATCCTGTGGGGCCCCTAATAATACCCCTGTATAATCTGTGACACCCCCAGACATCAGTGCTGCCCCCTATAACCTGTGGGGCCCCTAATAATACCCCTGTATAACCAGTGACACCACCAGACATCAGTGCTGCCCCCTATAACCCGTGGGGCCCCTAATAATACCCCTGTATAATCTGTGACACCCCCAGACATCAGTGCTGCCCCCCATAACCTGTGGGGCCCCTAATAATACCCCTGTATAACCAGTGACACCACCAGACATCTGTGGGGCCCCTAATAATACCCCTGTATAACCAGTGACACCCCCAGACATCAGTGCTGCCCCCTATAACCTGTGGGGCCCCTAATAATACCTCTGAATAACCAGTGACACCCCCAGACATCAGTGCTGCCCCCTATAACCTGTGGGGCCCCTAATAATACCCCTGTATAACCAGTGACACCACCAGACATCTGTGGGGCCCCTAATAATACCCCTGTATAACCAGTGACACCACCAGACATCAGTGCTGCCCCCTATAACCCGTGGGGCCCCTAATAATACCCCTGTATAACCAGTGACACCCCCAGACATCTGTGCTGCCCCCTATATCCTGTGGGGCCCCTAATAATACCCCTGTATAATCTGTGACACCCCCAGACATCAGTGCTGCCCCCTATAACCTGTGGGGCCCCTAATAATACCCCTGTATAACCAGTGACACCACCAGACATCAGTGCTGCCCCCCATAACCTGTGGGGCCCCTAATAATACCCCTGTATAATCTGTGACACCCCCAGACATCAGTGCTGCCCCCTATAACCTGTGGGGCCCCTAATAATACCCCTGTATAACCAGTGACACCACCAGACATCAGTGCTGCCCCCTATAACCCGTGGGGCCCCTAATAATACCCCTGTATAATCTGTGACACCCCCAGACATCAGTGCTGCCCCCCATAACCTGTGGGGCCCCTAATAATACCCCTGTATAACCAGTGACACCACCAGACATCTGTGGGGCCCCTAATAATACCCCTGTATAACCAGTGACACCCCCAGACATCAGTGCTGCCCCCTATAACCTGTGGGGCCCCTAATAATACCCCTGTATAACCAGTGACACCACCAGACATCTGTGGGGCCCCTAATAATACCCCTGTATAACCAGTGACACCACCAGACATCAGTGCTGCCCCCTATAACCCGTGGGGCCCCTAATAATACCCCTGTATAACCAGTGACACCCCCAGACATCTGTGGGGCCCCTAATAATACCACTTTATGATCATTCACCCCAGATTTTTCTCTTTCTAAGCAGTTTTCTATAAATCCAGCAGTTTTTGTGGTTTTCTCGGTCACCCCCTATCCTCCCCCATCCCCCGCCCCACATTTGGGCAGTTCCCCTCTGATGTGTATTCTTTCAGTTTTGACTTTTCTGCGCCCCGTCTTCTCAGTGTCACCCCGATATCCGCCAGGTGTGACCTCTGTACAGGGGCAACAAAACGTAGAGGGGGTTCACACAGTGACATGGCGGACCGCCTCCGAACCTTTCTTGTTTTCATTCCCCTGTACGGGGGTGGGGGGGGTGGAGCGCCGATTCCGCAGAGCCTCCTTATTCAGGTAACGCGTTTCGAGAGCGTGCCGCCTTCTTCATCAGACACAGTGAAAGCAGAGCAAGGAGCACAATTTCCACAGGTCAGGCGACATCCAAAACCCGGACCAGATAAAAAAGACAATAAAAAATGTTTTACACTCAAAATACAATTAAAACAAATACGATAAATGTTAAAATAAAGCAAATAGCACAATAGAAGAGAGACGGAGCGGATACTTTCTTAAAGGGGTTCTCCGGGCTTTTACTATTGACGACCTGCCCTCAGATTGGCCATCAATATCAGATCGGTGGGGGTCCGACATGAGGGCACGGCGTGCGCAGTGTGCTGGTGCCGTCTCTTCCTGGTCTCCGGCGCAGCCCCCCCCCCCCCTTCCCCCCCACAATATGAGGATACGTCATCAATATTAAAAGCCCGGAGAACCCCTTTAATAAAAAGCAGGTTTTGGATGTCGCCTGAACCTCCTGCATATATCGTGCTCCTTGCTCTGCTTTCATTGTGTCTGATGAAGGCAGCGCTGCGCTCCCGAAACGCGTTACATGACTTTTCTGCTAGTTTCGGGGATCCTCTGGATTACCGGTGGGTGGTGCTGCGGGTCACGCCTTCCCTCGGAGGGTCCATGCGCCTCTCCGGGTTCTGTCTGCGTCCGGTGACCTCATCACCTACCTGCCGGACTTTGGAGCGCCGGGTTTTTCTGTCTGTCCGGGAAGGGGGGGGGGGGGGGGAAACTACATGTTAATCCAGCTGCTCTGCCCAGCCCCCCGGGGTCGCTCACAGCTGTTCATCTCCTCCAGGGTTACGTCCAGGATGTTCAGGAGGAGACGGTCACCGCTGTGTTCCCCAACAGGTGAGTAGACGCTGCCCCCAGTACAGCCCCGCACCCCCCCCCTGCGTATGTGCCCCGCGCCCCCCCCCTGCGTATGTGCCCCGCGCCCCCCCCTGCGTATGTGCCCCGCGCCCCCCCCCTGTGTATGTGCCCCGCGCCCCCCCCCTGCGTATGTGCCCCGCGCCCCCCCCTGCGTATGTGCCCCGCGCCCCCCCCCTGCGTATGTGCCCCGCGCCCCCCCCCTGCGTATGTGCCCCGCGCCCCCCCCCCCTGCGTATGTGCCCCGCGCCCCCCCCCCTGCGTATGTGCCCCGCGCCCCCCCCCTGCGTATGTGCCCCGCGCCCCCCCCCCCCCTGCGTATGTGCCCCGCGCCCCCCCCCCTGCGTATGTGCCCCGCGCCCCCCCCCCCTGCGTATGTGCCCCGCGCCCCCCCCCCCCTGCGTATGTGCCCCGCGCCCCCCCCCCCCTGCGTATGTGCCCCGCGCCCCCCCCCCCCTGCGTATGTGCCCCGCGCCCCCCCCCCTGCGTATGTGCCCCGCGCCCCCCCCCTGCGTATGTGCCCCGCGCCCCCCCCCTGCGTATGTGCCCCGCGCCCCCCCCCTGCGTATGTGCCCCGCGCCCCCCCCCTGCGTATGTGCCCCGCGCCCCCCCCCTGCGTATGTGCCCCGCGCCCCCCCCTCTGCGTATGTGCCCCGCGCCCCCCCCTCTGCGTATGTGCCCCGCGCCCCCCCCTCTGCGTATGTGCCCCGCGCCTCCCCCTCTGCGTATGTGCCCCGCGCCCCCCCCTCTGCGTATGTGCCCCGCGCCCCCCCCTCTGCGTATGTGCCCCGCGCCCCCCCCCTCTGCGTATGTGCCCCGCGCCCCCCCCTCTGCGTATGTGCCCCGCGCCCCCCCCTCTGCGTATGTGCCCCGCGCCCCCCCCTCTGCGTATGTGCCCCGCGCCCCCCCCTCTGCGTATGTGCCCCGCGCCCCCCCCTCTGCGTATGTGCCCCGCGCCCCCCCCTCTGCGTATGTGCCCCGCGCCCCCCCTCTGCGTATGTGCCCCGCGCCCCCCCCTCTGCGTATGTGCCCCGCGCCCCCCCCTCTGCGTATGTGCCCCTGTACCCCTTCCTGCGCTCTATTGAGTAGCTGAATGTGATTGCCTTGGCAGCACCATGCCGGAGAGACGTGTGCCCTTCAGCGATGTCAGGCTGCCCGCCCTGGACTCCTCCTCCAGTGATATAAATGAGGGTGACCCGGTGGAGGTAGGTCTGGGGGTATGTGAGGGGCACAGATGGGGGAGGGGTGTATTACCTTCTGAAGGCTTGGTTATTGCAGGTCATGTCCCGGGCCAGTGACCAGGAGACCTCCGGCTGGTGGCCGGCCCACGTGCGGATGAAGAAGGGAGATGTGAGTATGAGTGTGCGCTCATGTGGCATCTGTGCCCTGTGCTCTCGCTGTGCCGTCTCTTACTCTCCCTCAGTTTTATGTGGTAGAATATTACGTCCATGACTCTCCCTTCAACGAGATCATCAGCCGGGAGCGTCTGCGAGTGCCCAACCAGAACCAGGCGCCCAACTTCTACCGATACAGCCTGCCGCTCCCTGAGGATGTCCGCTCCATGTGAGTACAACACCCCCCACCCCGATCTCACACGGTGTGGGTACAGGGCCCCCCGATCTCACACGGTGTGGGTACAGGGCCCCCCGATCTCACACGGTGTGGGTACAGGGCCCCCCGATCTCACACGGTGTGGGTACAGGGCCCCCCGATCTCACACGGTGTGGGTACAGGGCCCCCCGATCTCACACGGTGTGGGTACAGGGCCCCCCGATCTCACACGGTGTGGGTACAGGGCCCCCCGATCTCACACGGTGTGGGTACAGGGCCCCCCGATCTCACACGGTGTGGGTACAGGGCCCCCCGGGTGTGCCCCTAACTTCTAGTTTTGCCATGTCCTCCTTCTGCAGAGCCGCCAACCCGGATGCCCACAAGGAGTTTAAGAAGGTGGTTGGAGCCAACTGTGTGTTACTGGACGGAACCGGCACCGAGCTCGTAGTTCTGGTGAGGCAAGCACCCAATAAAGGGTCAAAGGTTAGGGGAGCGTTGGGGACACTGGGGTAACCGTGTATCTGCATCAGTCCACAGATGAGGCCGCCACCAAGCGCTCGGCTCTGCTGAATGACATGCATGTCCGCGCCCTCCGGAGCAAGCTCAGATTAATAGCCCAAAATGAGGAGGCCACAAGACAGCTGGAGGTAAGGAAATGCCAGGGCGAGCTGTGAGCCTGCCCCGCCCCCTGCAGGGTGATATAGACAGAAGAGATCTATGAGCCTGCCCCTCCTCCTGCAGGGTGATACAGACAGAAGAGAGCTGTGAGCCTGCCCCGCCCCCTGCAGGGTGATATAGAAGAGAGCTGTGAGCCTGCCCCGCCCCCTGCAGGGTGATATAGACAGAAGAGAGCTATGAGCCTGCCCCGCCCCCTGCAGGGTGATATAGACAGAAGAGAGCTATGAGCCTGCCCCTCCTCCTGCAGGGTGATACAGACAGAAGAGAGCTATGAGCCTGCCCCTCCTCCTACAGGGTGATACAGACAGAAGAGAGCTATGAGCCTGCCCCTCCTCCTGCAGGGTGATACAGACAGAAGAGAGCTATGAGCCTGCCCCTCCTCCTGCAGGGTGATACAGACAGAAGAGAGCTATGAGCCTGCCCCTCCCACTGCAGGGTGATACAGACAGAAGAGAGCTATGAGCCTGCCCCTCCCACTGCAGGGTGATACAGACAGACGAGAGCTATGAGCCTGCCCCTCCTCCTGCAGGTTGATACAGACAGAAGAGAGCTATGAGCCTGCCCCTCCTCCTGCAGGGTGATACAGACAGAGGAGAGCTATGAGCCTGCCCCTCCTCCTGCAGGGTGATACAGACAGAAGAGAGCTATGAGCCTGCCCCTCCTCCTGCAGGGTGATACAGACAGAAGAGAGCTATGAGCCTGCCTCTCCTCCTGCAGGGTGATACAGACAGAAGAGAGCTATGAGCCTGCCCCTCCTCCTGCAGGTTGATACAGACAGAGGAGAGCTATGAGCCTGCCCCTCCCCCTGCAGTGTGATACAGACAGAAGAGAGCTATGAGCCTGCCCCTCCTCCTGCAGGTTGATACAGACAGAAGAGAGCTATGAGCCTGCCCCTCCTCCTGCAGGGTGATACAGACAGAAGAGAGCTATGAGCCTGCCCCTCCTCCTGCAGGGTGATACAGACAGAAGAGAGCTATGAGCCTGCCCCTCCTCCTGCAGGGTGATACAGACAGAAGAGAGCTATGAGCCTGCCCTTCCTCCTGCAGGGTGATACAGACAGAAGAGAGCTATGAGCCTGCCCCGCCCCTGCAGGGTGATACAGACAGAAGAGAGCTATGAGCCTGCCCCTCCCCCTGCAGGGTGATACAGACAGAGGAGAGCTATGAGCCTGCCCCTCCCCCTGCAGGGTGATACAGACAGAAGAGAGCTATGAGCCTGCCCCTCCCCCTGCAGGGTGATACAGACAGAAGAGAGCTATGAGCCTGCCCCTCCCCCTGCAGGGTGATACAGACAGAGGAGAGCTATGAGCCTGCCCCTCCTCCTGCAGGGTGATACAGACAGAAGAGAGCTATGAGCCTGCCCCTCCTCCTGCAGGGTGATACAGACAGAAGAGAGCTATGAGCCTGCCCCTCCCCCTGCAGGGTGATACAGACAGAAGAGAGCTATGAGCCTGCCCCTCCTCCTGCAGGGTGATACAGACAGAGGAGAGCTATGAGCCTGCCCCTCCTCCTGCAGGGTGATACAGACAGAAGAGAGCTAAGAGCCTGCCCCTCCTCCTGCAGGGTGATACAGACAGAAGAGAGCTATGAGCCTGCCCCTCCTCCTGCAGGGTGATACAGACAGAAGAGAGCTATGAGCCCGCCCCTCCTCCTGCAGGGTGATACAGACAGAGGAGAGCTATGAGGCTGCCCCTCCCCCTGCAGGGCGGCTCACTGACATCTTGTATATTTGCAGGTCAGTAAACAGCTGGCGGTGGCGTACCGGGAGGAGTTCCAGGTTCGGGAGGATCTGATCGGATTGGCAATCGGTGCTCACGGAGTTAACATTCAGCAGGCTCGGAAGGTCCCAGGGGTGACGGCGGTGGAGCTGGATGAGGAGACGTTCACCTTTCGGGTGTTTGGGGAGGTAAGGAGGGGCGGTTGTCCCAGCGGGTGCTGTGCCCGGTGGCTGGTGCTGTAATGCTGTCCTCTCCTCCACAGAGTCAGGAGGCCGTGCGCCAGGCTCGGGGGTATCTGGAATTCACAGAAGGCTCCATGGAGGTTCCTCGTTCTCTCGTGGGTGAGTCTGGATTGTGAGGTGCTGCCTCCTGGGTGCTGGGGGCGTGGCCTGCTAATGGGAGGCAATAGTCTCTGCTGCTTGGGCGAGGGGCTCGCACTGTTCCCCCCCCCCCCCCCCCCCCCCCCTCCTTTGGGGACAGCTAAGGGTGCTCACAATGTGTCCCCTCCTCCTCCCTGGGTGTGGTCTCCCCCTCCGCCCCCTCTGGGTGTGGTCTCCCCCTCCGCCCCCTCTGGGTGTGGTCTCCCCCTCCGCCCCCTCTGGGTGTGGTCTCCCCCTCCGCCCCCTCTGGGTGTGGTCTCCCCCTCCGCCCCCTCTGGGTGTGGTCTCCCCCTCCGCCCCCTCTGGGGGTGCCGGCCCCTCCGCCCCCTCTGGGGGTGCCGGCCCCTCCGCCCCCTCTGGGGGTGCCGGCCCCTCCGCCCCCTCTGGGGGTGCCGGCCCCTCCGCCCCCTCCTGGAGTGACTGAGGGTCTCGTAATGTTAAATGTTTCTGCAGGTAAAGTGATTGGGAAGAACGGCTGCGTCATCCAGGAGATTGTGGATAAATCGGGGATTGTCCGGGTCAAGGTGGAGGCTGAAGGAGACAAGAACGAGCAGAAGAAGGAGGTAGTGGGGGTGGGTGTCTCCTCGGCAGATCCCCACTGGTGTCCATCAGCTGGATTTAGTCGCCTCTTCTTCTTCTCTTCTAGGGCTTGGTGCCGTTTGTCTTTGTGGGCACCCAGGACAGTATCAGTAACGCTCTGGCGCTCCTGGAATATCAGATCTCCTACTTTCAGGTCGGTCTCCATCTGCCGCGTGCCCCAGTAATATCCGCTATGTATAACAACCCCCATCATGATCCCGATGTCTCTGCAACACCCGTCATCCCCACCTGCCCCATAATGAGGAAGAGTCCCGATGTTGGCACAGTGCCCCTCATTCTGCCTTCTTGTCTTCCAGGATCTTGAGCAGCTGAGGATTGAACGTCTTCATATTGAGGACCAACTGAAGAGCGTTGGGGGCCTGAGGATGCTGCCCCCCAAAACTGAGAAGGACAAAGGTGCAGCACAGACAAACGGCACATCCCAACATGTGCCCAACCACACAGCGGGACAGGGAAACGGTGAGAGTATAACCCCCATCATTCCTAACACGGCCCCATCACCTAGTACTTCATTGGTGGCTCCTCTTCCTGTCTCCTCAGATAATAGGTACAGGGCGCCCCACAGAAGCCACAAGCCCCCCGACTCTGCTGAGCATCCCACCCAGACGCCGCCCCAAGAAACAGGTGAGACTGGGGAAGGTGATCCGCTAGATTACTGTGGTCCCCGGCTAGTATGACCTTCCTCCTGGCCCCTGTGTATTATGATCCACGTGGAGGGAGTCCACGGAGAAGCAGATTAATATCAGGGTCTTCTCTACCACAGATCAGGTGAACAAAACAGAAGCCCCCCTAACGAAGAGGGAATCCCGAAGACGCACGAGAGGAAGCAACATCCAGGTGAGGACGGGGGAGGGGAGTGACCCCATTATCTCCCCAGAGGAGCGCTCGCTGATCTATAACTCACAGGATCTCTCCCTCTTCTCTAGGAGACGGTCGGATGACGGGCGAATACTTGTGTTTTCGGGTGAGGCGTCTGCGGGGTCACCTCCTGTCTCATGCTCTGTGTATTATATCGTGTCCATCTATAAATATACTGTGAATTATAACCCAGCGCCGAGTCTCCGTTCATTATCATAGACGCCCTATAAACCTGGGGTCACCAGCAGAGTGACCTCTCATGGGGCTCAGGTCTCCCTGATACATGGGGGTGTGTCCTCTCCGCGTCGTCTGAACCTCCCCGTACACATCACACCTGGCGGATGGCAGAAGGGCTCACTGCCAGGAGACATGGCTGAGCCTACACTGGAAAAGGAGGAGCCGTGTGTGTGTGTGTGTGTGTGTGTGTGTGTGTGTATATATATATATACACACACACACACACACACACACACACACACACACACACGAGGAGCGGGGCCGCGCAGTGTGTATACACAGGAGGAGCGGGGCCGCGCAGTGTGTATACACAGGAGGAGCGGGGCCGCGCAGTGTGTATACACAGGAGGAGCGGGGCCGCGCAGTGTGTATACACAGGAGGAGCGGGGCCGCGCAGTGTGTATACACAGGAGGAGCGGGGCCGCGCAGTGTGTATACACAGGAGGAGCGGGGCCGCGCAGTGTGTATACACAGGAGGAGCGGGGCCGCGCAGTGTGTATACACAGGAGGAGCGGGGCCGCGCAGTGTGTATACACAGGAGGAGCGGGGCCGCGCAGTGTAAATACAGGAGGAGCGGTGCTGTGCAGTTGTCACGGATGGTGTACAGGAAACAAGACAATGCAATATAATCAATGACTCACTGGATCCACAACTAAGGAACAAAAGGGAGAGCCCTGCATGGACCTGGCAGACTCTCCCTGACTGCTCAGCCTATGCGAACACCCCAAAGGTGAATGGTCGCATATCCACGTACCTCGACTATCTAACACCTGAAGACCCTACAATAGTGAGGGGACACGACCACCGGCTCCCTACACAGACACGGAGGGAGTCAGGGTCACCTGGATCCAGCAGACAGAAAATCACAAATACATATACAGCACTTATCTTGCAGACGACTGGGAACTAGGAACAGCATGCACACACACTCCAGGAAGTTGTACAAGCCGCACACTACTGCACTATGGGGAGGAATCCAAAGGGAAGCAATCAGTCCAACCGCATGACAGCTGAGAGAGGCCAACGAGACGAGGAACCGAAACCAAAACAAAGAAAACTCAAGGAGGAGGTTCTGAACGGTTTCTGTCAGAGCTTCTCAGCTGTCTGGTTGTGACAGTACCCCTCCCTCTAGGAGTGGACTCCGGACACTCAGAGCCCACCTTCTCAGGATGGGACCTATGGAAAGCCCTGATGAGACGAGTGGCCTTAATGTCCGTCACTGGGACCCACATCATCTCCTCAGGACCATAACCTTCCCAATGAACGAGGTACTGGAGAGAACCGCGGACAAGACGAGAATCCACAATCCTAGAGACCTGAAATTCAAGATTCCCATCAACCATAATCGGAGGAGGAGGCAAAGGCGAGGGTACAATAGGTTGAACATAAGGTTTCAATAAGGACTTATGAAAAACATTATGGATCTTCCAAGTCTGAGGAAGATCAAGACGGTAGGCAACAGGATTGATGACAGACAGGATCTTGTAAGGCCCAATAAACCTAGGACCCAACTTCCAGGAGGGAACCTTCAATTTGATATTCTTGGTAGACAACCACACCAGATCACCCACATTCAGGTCCGGACCAGGCACACGTCTCTTATCCGCCACACGCTTATATCTCTCACTCATGCTCTTTAGATTATCCTGAATCTTTTGCCAAATAGATGACAAAGACGAGGAGAATCTGTCCTCCAGGGCCGGTACAAGGCAGGGGCCGAAGGAGCGGGTGCCCTGGGCGCTACAAGGAGGGGGGCGCAGCAGGGCCGGACTGGCCTGCCGGGATACCGGGAAATTTCCCGGTGGGCCGGCAAGCCTGAGTGCCGCAAGGCCGCGGCCCTGGTGACAAGTGGGGGCGGCCGCGGCCGGCGGCAGGGCAGAGCAGGAGATGAGCGCTTCCATTGCGGAAGCGCTCATCTCCATAGTCATCTGTATTGCCGTCCTCAGGACGGCAATACAGATGCCTGCGCTGCGGCAGAGGAGGGAGAGGTGTGTCCCCTCCTGTTCCTCTGATAGGCTGCCGGCCTAGTGCTGGCAGCCTATCAGAGGCCGGTGCAGGCGGCGCGATGACGTCATCGCGTCGCCTGACTGCCGTATAGCGAGGGACACAGACGGAAGAGGCGGCCTGCATCGCATCACATTGCTGGAGGTAAGTATAAGTTTTTTTTATTATTTTTTTTATTTATATAGGTACAATACTGGGCTGGGCTGGCACATAAGGGGGGACTACTGGGCTGGCACATGATAAGGGGGGACTACTGGGCTGGGCTGGCACATGATAAGGGGGGCTACTGGGCTGGCACATGATAAGGGGGGACTACTGGGCTGGGCTGGCACATGATAAGGGGGGCTACTGGGCTGGCACATGATAAGGGGGGACTACTGGGCTGGCACATGATAAGGGGGGCTACTGGCACATGATAAGGGGGGCTACTGACACATGATAAGGGGGGCTACTGGCACATGATAAGGGGGGCTACTGGCACATGATAAGGGGGGCTACTGGCCCATAAGGGGGCTACTGGCACATAAGGGGGGCTATTGGCACATAAGGGGGGCTACTGGCCCATAAGGGGGCTATTGGCAATAAGGGGGGCTACTGGCACATGATATGGGGGGCTACTGGCACATGATAAGGGGGGCTACTGGCCCATAAGGGGGCTACTGGCACATAAGGGGGGCTATTGGCACATAAGGGGGGCTACTGGCCCATAAGGGGGCTATTGGCAATAAGGGGGGCTACTGGCACATGATATGGGGGGCTACTGGCACATGATATGGGGGCACTCTGGCTACTGGCACATGATATGGGGGCACTCTGGCTACTGGCACATGATATGGGGGGGGGGCTCTGGCTACTGGCACATGATATGGGGGCACATCTTACTGCAGATTATTTAGGGGCATCTACTGAGGCTAAAAAGAAGATATTTTATATGGGGGGCTCTGTATAGGGGCATTTTATACTGGGACACATTATGGTGGGTACTATGGGGAAGGGGGGAGCACTATGGGGGTCATCTACGGGGGCACTGAGAAGGGGGGTATTTTATGTTGGCACATTATGGGAACATTAGCTCAACTGGGGGCATTACAAAGGGGTATGTTTTGCATATTATAAGGAGAATTATTACTACTGGGGGGGGCATTATGGTGGGTTTTATTACTCCCCCATGGTATGACCCCCTAGTAGCAGCACCAGCCTCTCCCTGCTCTGCTATTCCTCTGCCCCTTCTCCAAATCCTTATTATGAAATCTTTCTCATTAGGATAAAGCACAACATCAGCTCCGCCGAGCCCCCGGCCAAGTGTTGAAGTGGCGTCCGAGATCCCCAAGGGCCAAGTCAAGTAACTGTAAGTTTTTATGGGGGTTCTACAAAAGAGCTATCGTGGGGCAAAGTTCATATTCGTGTTTACACACGTGTTTTAAAATGAATACTTTCAAAGTCCCACAGTCCTTTGTTCTATTGCTTTAAGTATATTCTTGTTTTGAAACAACATTGATTCTTTCTTAAAAACGGGGGGGGGGGGGGGGGCGCAGTTTGCCATCTTCGCCCTGGGCACCAAATGGCCTTGTCCCAGCCCTGCTGTCCTCATCAGGTAAACCAGAAGACCCCTCTCCCGAGAAAGTCCCAAACTGCGGATGAAACCCATATGCACCAAAAAATGGTGACTTATCAGAGGACTCCTGACGACGGTTATTTAAAGCAAACTCAGCAAGGGACAAAAAAGAACACCAATCCTCCTGATTCTCCGCCACAAAACAGCGCAGATATGTCTCCAGATTCTGATTGACGCGCTCTGTCTGGCCATTCGACTGCGGGTGGAAAGCAGAAGAGAATGACAAACGAACCCCCAAGCGAGAACAGAAAGCCTTCCAGAATCTGGAAACAAACTGCGTGCCCCTATCAGAGACTATGTCTGAAGGAATACCATGCAATTTGACAATGTGGTCAATAAATGCCTGCGCCAGCGTCTTAGCATTGGGCAAACCAGGAAAAGGGATGAAATGCACCATTTTGCTAAAACGGTCCACCACCACCAGAATCACAGTCTTCCCCGAGGAACGAGGCAGGTCCGTTATGAAGTCCATGGACAGATGTGTCCAAGGACGGGAAGGAATGGGTAATGGAAGGAGAGGACCTGATGGCCGTGAATGAGGGACCTTGGCACGAGCGCAAGTCTCGCAAGCTGCCACAAAACCCTCAACCGACTTACGAAGAGCCGGCCACCAGAATCTCCGAGCGATGAGATCCAGTGTGGCTCTTGCCCCCGGGTGCCCAGCAAGGACCGTGTCGTGGTGTTCCTTAAAAATCTTGTGTCTCAAAGCGAGAGGCACAAACAACCTCCCAGAAAGACAAAGATCAGGAGCTTCTGACTGGGCTGCCTGTACCTCTGCCTCCAATTCAGGAAAAAGAGCAGAGACCACCACACCTTCAGCCAAAATGGGACCCGGGTCTTCAAAATTCCCACCTCCCGGAAAACAACGTGACAGGGCATCTGCCTTCACATTCTTAACCCCAGGACGGAACGTGACAACAAAATTAAACCTTGAAAAGAACAAAGACCATCTGGCCTGTCTCGGGTTCAGACGCTTGGCTGACTCCAAGTAGGCCAGATTTTTATGGTCAGTAAACACGGTAATAGGGTGTCTGGCTCCCTCTAGCCAATGGCGCCATTCCTCAAAAGCTAACTTGATGGCCAACAACTCCCTATCTCCCACATCGTAATTTCTCTCTGCGGAGGAGAGTTTCTTTGAGAAAAAGGCACACGGTTGCCATTTGGCAGGAGAGGAACCCTGAGACAAGACCGCCCCCACCCCCACCTCAGAAGCATCAACCTCAACTATGAAGGGTAACGAAATATCAGGTTGTACTAGGATGGGAGCGGAAGCAAAACTCTCCTTGATATTAGAAAAGGCCTTACGCGCCTCTACCGACCAGGAAGAAAAATCTACCCCCTTTCTGGTCATATCAGTGAGTGGTTTAACAACAGAGGAATAATTCAAAATAAACTTCCTGTAATAATTGGCAAAGCCCAAAAACCGCATCAGCGCCTTCTGATTCTCAGGAAGCTCCCAATCAAGCACAGCGCGGACCTTCTCGGGGTCCATGCGAAAACCAGAAGCGGAGACAAGAAACCCCAGAAATTGAATTTCTGGAACCGCAAACACACATTTTTCCAGTTTCGCGTATAATTTATTCTCCCGCAGGATGAGCAAGACCTGACGTAAGTGTTCCTTATGAGTCTTGAAATCAGGAGAAAAAATCAAAATGTCATCCAAATACACTAATACAAATTTTCCCATTAAATGATAAAAAATGCTGTTCACGAAATGCTGAAAAACGGCTGGGGCATTCATCAAACCAAAAGGCATAACCAAATTCTCAAAATGGCCCTCAGGGGTATTGAAGGCCGTCTTCCATTCGTCTCCTTCTCTGACCCTGACCAGGTTGTATGCCCCTCTTAGGTCTAATTTGGAAAAGACTTTAGCCCCAACAACCTGGTTAACCTCCTCAGGACCGCCGTACGCAGGATTGCATCTTTGCGGCGGCCCTGCTCTTCTGGGTGGACGCGCCGGTGCGTCCTCTCGTGAGACGCGAGATTTCCTGTGAACGCGCGCACACAGGCGCGCGCGTTCACAGGATCGGAAGGTAAGCGAGTGGATCTCCAGCCTGCCAGCGGCGATCGTTCGCTGGCAGGCTGGAGATGCGATTTTTTTTAACCCCTAACAGGTATATTAGACGCTGTTTTGATAACAGCGTCTAATATACCTGCTACCTGGTCCTCTGGTGGTCCCCTTTGTTTGGATCGACCACCAGAGGACACAGGTAGCTCAGTAAAGTAGCACCAAACACCACTACACTACACTACACCCCCCCTGTCACTTATTAACCCCTTATCAACCACTGATCACCCCATATAGACTCCCTGATCACCCCCCTGTCATTGATCACCCCCCTGTAAAGCTCCATTCAGACGTCCGCATGATTTTTACAGATCCACTGATAGATGGATCGGATCCGCAAAATGCATACGGACATCTGAATGGAGCCTTACAGGGGCGTGATCAATGACTGTGGTGATCACCCCATATAGACTCCCTGATCACCCCCCTGTCATTGATCACCCCCCTGTAAGGCTGCATTCAGATGTCCGTATGTTATTTACGGATCCACTGATACATGGATCGGATCCGCAAAACACATACGGACATCTGAATGGAGCCTTACAGGGGGGTGATCAATGACAGGGGGGTGATCACCCCATATAGACTCCCTGATCACCCCCCTGTCATTGATCACCCCCCTGTAAGGCTCCATTCAGACATTTTTTTGGCCCAAGTTAGCGGAAATTTTATTTTTTTTTTTCTTACAAAGTCTCATATTCCACTAACTTGTGTCAAAAAATTAAATCTCACATGAACTCACCATACCCCTCACGGAAACCAAATGCGTAAAATTTTTTAGACATTTATATTCCAGACTTCTTCTCACGCTTTAGGGCCCCTAGAATGCCAGGGCAGTATAAATACCCCACAAGTGACCCCATTTCGGAAAGAAGACACCCCAAGGTATTCCGTGAGGGGCATATTGAGTCCATGAAAGATTGAAATTTTTGTCCCAAGTTAGCGGAAAGGGAGACTTTGTGATAAAAAAATAAATAAAATCTATTTCCGCTAACTTGTGCCAAAATTTTTCTTTTTCGATCAACTCGCCATGCCCCTCATTGAATACCTTGGGGTGTCTTCTTTCCAAAATGGGGTCACATGTGGAGTATTTATACTGCCCTGGCATTTTAGGGGCCCTAAAGCGTGAAAAGAAGTCTGGGATCCAAATGTCTAAAAATGCCCTCCTAAAAGGAATTTGGGCCCCTTTGCGCATCTAGGCTGCAAAAAAGTGTCACACATGTGGTATCGCCGTACTCAGGAGAAGTTGGGGAATGTGTTTTGGGGTGTCATTTTACATATACCCATGCTGGGTGAGATAAATATCTTGGTCAAATGCCAACTTTGTATAAAAAAATGGGAAAAGTTGTCTTTTGCCGAGATATTTCTCTCACCCAGCATGAGTATATGTAAAAAGACACCCCAAAACACATTCCCCAACTTCTCCTGAGTACGGCGATACCACATGTGTGACACTTTTTTGCAGCCTAGGTGGGCAAAGGGGCCCACATTCCAAAGAGCACCTTTAGGATTTCACAGGTCATTTACCTACTTACCACACATTTGGGCCCCTGGAAAATGCCAGGGCAGTATAACTACCCCACAAGTGACCCCATTTTGGAAAGAAGACACCCCAAGGTATTCCGTGAGGGGCATGGCGAGTTCCTAGAATTTTATATTTTTTGTCACAAGTTAGCGGAAAATGATGATTTTTTTTTTTTCCCCCCTTACAAAGTCTCATATTCCACTAACTTGTGACAAAAAATAAAAACTTCCATGAACTCACTATGCCCATCACGAAATACCTGGGGGTGTCTTCTTTCCAAAATGGGGTCACTTGTGGGGTAGTTATACTGCCCTGGCATTCTAGGGGCCCAAATGTGTGGTAAGAAGTTTGAAATCAAAATGTGTAAAAAATGACCGGTGAAATCCGAAAGGTGCTCTTTGGAATATGGGCCCCTTTGCCCACCTAGGCTGCAAAAAAGTGTCACACATCTGGTATCTCCGTACTCAGGAGAAGTTGGGGAATGTGTTTTGGGGTGTCATTTTACATATACTCATGCTGGGTGAGAGAAATATCTTGGCAAAAGACAACTTTTCCCATTTTTTTATACAAAGTTGGCATTTGACCAAGATATTTATCTCACCAAGCATGGGTATATGTAAAATGACACCACAAAACACATTCCCCAACTTCTCCTGAATATGGAGATACCACATGTGTGACACTTTTTTGCAGCCTAGGTGGGCAAAGGGGCCCACATTCCAAAGAGCACTTTTCGGATTTCACTGGTCATTTTTTACACATTTTGATTTCAAACTACTTACCACACATTAGGGCCCCTAGAATGCCAGGGCAGTATAACTACCCCACAAGTGACCCCATTTTGGAAAGAAGAGACCCCAAGGTATTCGCTGATGGGCATAGTGAGTTCATGGAAGTTTTTATTTTTTGTCACAAGTTAGTGGAATATGAGACTTTGTAAGAAAAAAAAAATCATCATTTTCCACTAACTTGTGACAAAAAATAAAAAGTTCTATGAACTCACTATGCCCATCAGCGAATACCTTAGGGTGTCTACTTTCCGAAATGGGGTCATTTGTGGGGTGTTTGTACTGTCTGGCCATTGTAGAACCTCAGGAAACATGACAGGTGCTCAGAAAGTCAGAGCTGCTTCAAAAAGCGGAAATTCTCATTTTTGTACCATAGTTTGTAAACGCTATAACTTTTACCCAAACCATTTTTTTTTTACCCAAACATTATTTTTTTTTATTAAAGACATGTAGAATAGGGATGAGCGAACCCGAACTGTATAGTTCGGGTTCGTACCGAATTTTGGGGTATCCGTGACACGGACCCGAACCCGAACATTTTCGTAAAAGTCCGTGTTCGGGTTCGGTGTTCGGCGCTTTTTGAAAGTCTGCAAAGCAGCCAATCAACAAGCGTCATACTACTTGCCCCAAGAGGCCATCACAGCCTTGCCTACTATTGGCATAGCTGTGATTGGCCAACTGCAGCATGTGACCCAGCCTCTATATAAGCTGGAGTCACGTAGCGCTGCACGTCACTCTGCTGATTCAAGTATAGGGAGAGGTTGCAGCTGCGACGTTAGGGCGAGATTAGGCAGATTAACTCCTCCAAAAGACTTCATTCTGTGATCGATCTCCAGCTGTGGATCATTGAAGTGCTAGTATCGACTTGCTCAGTTTTTTGAGGCTGCCCAGGGCGTTTTTAGATCACTTTTTTCTTGGGTGATCGGCGGCCATTTTGTGGCTTGTGGTGCGCCAGCACAAGCTATCACCAAGTGCATTTAACCATCAACAGTCTGGTTATTTTTTGCTATATCCTACATCAGGTGCAGGCTGAGCCTGTCACACAGCGCCTAAAAAATAGGCCTGACATATTCCTCTAAATCTGTACTGTTTTAGCTGGTCAAGTTATTTGTAGTGACCGTAAAAGCAGACTTTTTGTTCTGGGTTTAAAAACTATTCCCAAATTTGCCATTCTCAAAATTGTGGTGAACGGTAACAATGAGGAAAACATCTAATAAGGGACGCGGACGTGGACATGGTCGTGGTGGTGTTAGTGGACCCTCTGGTGCTGGGAGAGGACGTAAGCCGTTCTGCCACAGCCACACGTCCTAGTGAACCAACTACCTCAGGTCCCAGTAGCCGCCAGAATTTACAGGGATATTTGGTGGGGCCCAATGCCGTTCTAAGGATGGTAAGCCCTGAGCAGGTACAGGCATTAGTCAATTGGGTGGCCGACAGTGGATCCAGCACGTTCACATTATCTCCCACCCAGTCTTCTGCAGAAAGCGCACAGATGGCGCATGAAAACCAAGCCCATCGGTCTGTCACATCACCCCCATGCATATCGGGGAAACTGTCTGAGCCTCAAGTTATGCAGCAGTCTCTTATGCTGTTTGAAGACTCTGCTGCCAGGGTTTCCCAAGGGCATCCACCTAGCCCTTCCCCAGGGGTGGAAGAGATAGAATGCACTAACGCACAACCACTTATGTTTCCTGATGATGAGGACATGGGAATACCACCTCAGCACGTCTCTGATGATGACGAAACACAGGTGCCAACTGCTGCGTCTTTCTGCAGTGTGCAGACTGAACAGGAGGTCAGGGATCAAGACTGGGTGGAAGACGATGCAGGGGACGATGAGGTCCTAGACCCCACATGGAATGAAGGTCGTGCCACTGACTTTCACAGTTCGAGGAAGAGGCAGTGGTGAGACCGAGCCAACAGCGTAGCAAAAGAGGGAGCAGTGGGCAAAATCAGAACACCCGCCGCCAAGAGACTCCGCCTGCTACTGACCGCCGCCATCTGGGACCGAGCACCCCAAAGGCAGCTTCAAGGAGTTCCCTGGCGTGGCAGTTCTTCAAACAATGTGCTGACGACAAGACCCGAGTGGTTTGCACGCTGTGCCATCAGAGCCTGAAGCGAGGCATTAACGTTCTGAACCTTAGCACAACCTACATGACCAGGCACCTGCATGCAAAGCATGAACTGCACTGGAGTAAACACCTTAAAAACAAGGAACTCACTCAGGCTCCCCCTGCTACATCTTCTGCTGCTGCCGCCTCTGCCTCTTCTGCTGCTGCCGCCGCCTCGGCCTCTTCTGCTGCTGCTGCCGCCTCGGCCTCTTCTGCTGCTGCTGCCGCCTCGGCCTCTTCTGCTGCTGCTGCCGCCTCGGCCTCTTCTGCTGCTGCTGCCGCCTCGGCCTCTTCTGTTGCTGCCGCCTCGGCCTCTTCCTTGGCCTCTGGAGGAACGTTGGCACCTGCCGCCCAGCAAACATGGGATGTACCACCAACACCACCACCTGCGTCACCAAGCATCTCAACCATGTCACACGGCAGCGTTCAGCTCTCCATCTCACAAACATTTGAGAGAAAGCGTAAATTCCCACCTAGCCACCCTCGATCCCTGGCCCTGAATGCCAGCATTTCTAAACTACTGGCCTATGAAATGCTGTCATTTAGGCTGGTGGACACAGACAGCTTCAAACAGCTCATGTCGCTTGCTGTCCCACAGTATGTTGTTCCCAGCCGCCACTACTTCTCCAAGAGAGCCGTGCCTTCCCTGCACAACCAAGCGTCCGATAAAATCAAGTGTGCACTGCGCAACGCCATCTGTGGCAAGGTCCACCTAACCACAGATACGTGGACCAGTAAGCACGGCCAGGGACGCTATATCTCCCTAACTGCACACTGGGTAATGTAGTGGCGGCTGGGCCCCAGGCGGAGAGCTGTTTGGCACACGTCCTTCCGCCGCCAAGGATCGCAGGGCACCATTCTTTGCCTCCTGTCTCCTCCTCCTCCTACTCGGCTTCCTCCTCCTCTTCTTCCACCTGCTCATCCAGTCAGCCACACACCTTCACCACCAACTTCAGCACAGCCCGGGGTAAACGTCAGCAGGCCATTCTGAAACTCATATGTTTGGGGGACAGGCCCCACACCGCACAGGAGTTGTGGGGGGGTATAGAACAACAGACTGACGAGTGGTTGCTGCCGGTGAGCCTCAAGCCGGCCTGGTGGTGTGCGATAATGGGCGAAATCTCGTTGCAGCTCTGGGACTAGCCGGTTTGACGCACATCCCTTGCCTGGCGCATGTGCTGAATTTGGTGGTGCAGAAGTTCATTCACAACTACCCCGACATGTCAGAGCTGCTGCATAAAGTGCGGGCCGTCTGTTCGCGCTTCCGGCGTTCACACCCTGCCGCTGCTCGCCTGTCTGCGCTACAGCGTAACTTCGGCCTTCCCGCTCACCGCCTCATATGCGACGTGCCCACCAGGTGGAACTCCACCTTGCATATGCTGGACAGACTGTGCGAGCAGCAGCAGGCCATAGTGGAGTTTCAGCTGCAGCACGCACGGGTCAGTCGCACTGCGGATCAGACCCACTTCACCACCAATGACTGGGCCTCCATGCGAGACCTGTGTGCCCTGTTGCGCTGTTTCGAGTACTCCACCAACATGGCCAGTGGCGATGACGCCGTTATCAGCGTTACAATACCACTTCTATGTCTCCTTGAGAAAACACTTAGGGCGATGATGGAAGAGGAGGTGGCCCAGGAGGAAGAGGAGGAAGAGGGGTCATTTTTAGCACTTTCAGGCCTCTCTCTTCGAAGTGACTCAGAGGGAGGTTTTTTGCAACAGCAGAAGCCAGGTACAGATGTGGCCAGACAGGGCCCACTACTGGAGGACGAGGAGGACGAGGATGAGGAGGAGGTGGAGGAGGATGAGGATGAAGCATGTTCACAGCGGGGTGGCACCCAAAGCAGCTCGGGCCCATCACTGGTGCGTGGCTGGGGGGAAACACAGGACGATGACGATACGCCTCCCACAGAGGACAGCTTGTCCTTACCTCTGGGCAGCCTGGCACACATGAGCGACTACATGCTGCAGTGCCTGCGCAACGACTGCAGAGTTGCCCACATTTTAACGTGTGCGGACTACTGGGTTGCCACCCTGCTGGATCCCCAGTACAAAGACAATGTGCCCACCTTACTTCATGCACTGGAGCGTGATAGGAAGATGCGCGAGTACAAGCGCTTGTTGGTAGACGCGCTACTGAGAGCATTCCCAAATGTCACAGGGGAACCAGTGGAAGCCCAAGGCGAAGGCAGAGGAGGAGCAAGAGGTCGCCAACGCAGCTGTGTCACGGCCAGCTCCTCTGAGGGCAGGGTTAGCATGGCAGAGATGTGGAAAAGTTTTGTCACCACGCCACAGCTAACTGCACCACCACCTGATACGGAACGTGTTAGCAGGAGGCAACATTTCACTAACATGGTGGAACAGTACCTGTGCACACCCCTCCACGTACTGACTGATGGTTCGGCCCCATTCAACTTCTGGGTCTCCAAATTGTCCACGTGGCCAGAGCTAGCCTTTTATGCCTTGGAGGTGCTGGCCTGCCCGGCGGCCAGCGTTTTGTCTGAACGTGTATTCAGCACGGCAGGGGGCGTCATTACAGACAAACGCAGCCGCCTGTCTACAGCCAATGTGGACAAGCTGACGTTCATAAAAATGTACCAGGCCTGGATCCCACAGGACCTGTCCATCCCTTGTGCAGATTAGACATTAACTACCTCCCCTTAACAATATATTATTCTACTCCAGGGCACTTCCTCATTCAATCCTATTTTTAATTTCATTTTACCATTATATTGCGGGGCAACCCAAAGTTGAATGAACCTCTCCTCTGCCTGGGTGCCGGGGCCTAAATGTGTGACAGTGGCCTGTTCCAGTGGTGGGTGACGTGAAGCCTGATTCTCTGTTACAGGACCTCTCTCCTCTGCCTGGGTGCCGGGGCCTAAATGTGTGACAGTGGCCTGTTCCAGTGGTGGGTGACGTGAAGCCTGATTCTCTGCTATGACATGAAGACTGATTCTGTGCTGACATGAAGCCAGATTCTCTGTTACGGGACCTCTCTCCTCTGCCTGGGTGCCGGGGCCTAAATGTGTGACAGTGGCCTGTTCCAGTGGTGGGTGACGTGAAGCCTGATTCTCTGTTACGGGACCTCTCTCCTCTGTCTGGGTGCCGGGGCCTAATGTGTGACAGTGGCCTGTTCCAGTGGTGGGTGACGTGAAGCCAGATTCTCTGCTATGACATGAAGACAGATTCTGTGCTGACATCAAGCCGATTCTCTGCTATGGGACCTCTGTCCAATTGATATTGGTTCATTTTTATTTTTTTTAATTTTTATTTTTATTCATTTCCTATCCACATTTGTTTTCAGGGGATTTACCTACATGTTGCTGCCTTTTTTGCAGCCCTCTAGCTCTTATCCTGGGCTGTTTTACAGCCTTTTTAGTGCCGAAAAGTTCGGGTCCCCATTGACTTCAATGGGGTTCGGGTTCGGGACGAAGTTCGGGTCGGGTTCGGATCCCGAACCCGAACATTTCCAGGAAGTTCGGCCGAACTTCTCGAACCCGAACATCCAGGTGTTCGCTCAACTCTAATGTAGAACAATAAATTTAGAGCAAAATTTCTATATGGATGTCGGTTTTTTTTGCAAAGTTTTACACTGAAAGTGAAAAATGTCATTTTTTTGCAAAAAAATCGTTAAATTTCCGAGTTAATAACAAAAAAAAGTAAAAAATGTCAGCAGCAATGAAATACCACCAAATGAAAGCTCTATTAGTGAGAAGAAAAGGAGTAAAATTCATTTGGGTGGTAAGTTGTTATGACCGAGCAATAAACGGTGAAAGTAGTGTAGGTCAGAAGTGTAAAAAGTGGCCTGGTCATTAAGGGGGTTTAAGCTAGGGGGGCTGAGGGGGTTAAACAGGTCCGGGATCAGAGGAAGCGGATAAGGGTCAGAATAGTGATACGGTT